>NW_017671014.1:47080-60645 GCF_001879085.1 Nicotiana attenuata
TGTGTTAACAGGCCCTAAGGGTCGTGCCCAGCCATCTCCCATTACCTGGGTATGCCCACCAGCCTGCTTTTGCCTCTTGCAACTCCCCATTCCCTATACCCTTGTGTGTACTGATTTTAAGCTGTTTCCCTTTTCCCTTTCCTCTTTCAGAATTCCACTTCTGCACTTGCACTCTCTCTTAGTCCCTAAGTTCTTCCCCCTCTTGTGAGCCTTGCCTTGGGACCTTGAGTTCCCTCTGAACTTGGACACTTGAGGGCTGGCCCTTCCACACTGCACTATGTCTTAATCTGGTGATATATTTGGGGTGCAAGCATTGCCCGGAGTTCATGTGGGGCTCTTAGGGAACTTTGACACACCCCAAATGAGAGAAAGGCTTTGAAATGTGACCTCTTGGAGTCGGTTTACTTCACACCTCAGATAGGAAGTCTGAATTAGGCTCTCCTTGGTTGTACTTTTAATTTCTGATGCATTTTCTTTACTTTACTTTTTTTTTTTTCTGGGCTGTAATAACTTTGTAATAAAACTCTCGGGGATGGCTAGTGAAAAAGAGAAGGGGTAACCATGTATGCAAAGGGTAGATAACATGTCTTTAGGAATCCTGCATTTTCTCATATATAGATACCATGTCTATAGGAGTTTCTGAATTTCTGCATTCTCTCATATATAGATAACATGTCTTTAGGAATCTTGCATTTTCTCATGTATAGACAACATGTCTTTAGGGATCTTGCATTTTCTCATATATAGACAACATGTCTTTAGGAATCCTGCATTTGCTCATATATAGATACCATGCCTTTAGGAATCCTGCATTCTCCCATATATAGATACCATGTCTATAGGGATCCTGCATTCTCTCATATAGATGCCATGTCTATAGGGATCCTGCATTCTCTCATATAGATGCCATGTCTACAATTATCCGAAATCTGAATTCTGCATATGCATATAGAAAATATGCCTATAGGTCTTTCTGAATCTTGCATATCCACTTCCATTAGGCAAACACATTTATAGGCCCTAAATAATCAATTGCAATTAGATATCATGTTCATATAAAATACAACACCTAGATATCATGTTTGTAGGATTTCTGCGTTTCTCTATGTCTGTAAAAGTTTTCTAAAGTCAACAAACGCATAGAAAGCATGCCTATAAGAGCTTTAACCAAATCTGAATCGCCTTGCTCATTTATAAGTCTAAAACCAGCAATAATAATGCATTACCAGCTGCAGAACTTGTGATCTTTTGCAAAAAACTCGCCTTTCTTTAATAACTGACAACTTTTTCTTAAATCAGTATGTATTCAGTTTAATTCATTATTTCTGAAATCAGTAGATATCATGCCTATAGGATCTTCGTCCAACACCTAGGCAAACCATAGGGTAAATTTTATAAACTGAATCAGATTTTATTAGCTACAACCAGCAGGCAGGCCAGATTCGGGCTTCTTATCTGAACTATGTAATAAATCAGTCTGCCTCAACCCTTTAAGTTTAACTAGACCTTAAACAGTACGTGCAAGACATGCTAAATTATGTGCTTCTCTGTTTAAAGGAGGTGTATTTGAGCCTTTTATTTGTTTACATGCTTTCCCCAAACTTGCTATATGTGTGTTGCCTGTCGCCTTAGTATTTTTACCTTTTGAAACTACAAATAAGCCCAACATCTCCTCCCTTTAGGATTAGTAGTCCCAAGTACCTCTGGGACTAATAGGATTGGGGCGGGTAATAGCATGCAGTTAGTAAACGAGACCATTCCGCGCTTTAATACCTTAACGGGCTGGGAAAGGGTAGATATGGATATGATGACCACGCGATAACATCACGTGTAGCCCCTCATTGAGGAGTGATTACCGGATATTGTGTGGGGTGATCCATATTATTAATAAACCTAGGACCCCCTTTCCCTTTGTTCTTTGTTTCTTTTAAATCTTTTAAAACATTCAAAGAAAATCAACTCTCTTTAGTTCTTTCCGACTTTGTTTATTTGGTGACCATTACATGAAAATCCCCTCTTATTTGAAACTCTTACTTGCCTATGTGTTATTTGCATTTAAGTCACAATAATAGTTTGGCCGGGAACCACATTAGTGGATCCTGAGGGGTTCCTAACACCTTCCTCTTGGGATAATTTCAAGCCCTTACCCAATCTCAGGTTACTTGACTCAAACCCTTCTTAGTGTCCTAATGCACTTAAATCATTAGGTGGCGACTCTTCAATCTAAAACCTAATTCCCAAAAAGGAACGAGTTGTCTTCCCAAATGTCATAAACCCGATTTCGCGAGAAAAATGGGGCGCGACATACTGCATTTACTGTTTTCATCATGCAAAATATTTGACAACGTGTTGCTTTATATTTACATAAAGCATGCTCCACATCATATTCCACTCGTGCCTAATTAATACCATAGCGGCGCTTGATGAGTGTCTGCGCTCTTCCTAAATTATCCTTTAAATTTGGAAAGGCTTATTTGCAGTAAAACTAGTCGATCAGCGGTGCAGTCGACGGTTCCGTGCCTTTCCCTCTCAAGTTGTCCGCTTGAGGGTACCGGTCCAGATTCTTCTAGAAACCCCCACTCTAATATTAACTATGCATGGATCATGTTGAAACCTAGTATGGGTTAGAACACAATCCGCATAATAACTCGCTAAGTCAAGCCTTGTCCAAAGTCCGCCGGGATTTCATAATCTCAATGGACACAATCACGATCTGTGCATTATTTGGAGAAAACGTGCCAATATGTTGATCATTAACGTGTAAATAGCCAAATCCGGATGGGGAAAGGGCTAACTTTATTTGTTTTGCATAAATGAGGCAGGAAGTCCCCAGGTTCGGCATGGTTTGAGATATCTTACCTTTGCTGCTAGATTGGTGGGAAAATCTCCCGCCAAGTGACAAAAACCATGTGGAGAGAGTCCTTGGGAATTTACCCTCTATGTAAGATATTCAGCCAAACAATGCATTAATTGAGGCCGCCACCATGTTCTGGGATGAGAAGAGAGCCGTTTTCCGTTTTGGTGACATAGAAATGACTCCCCTTTTAGAAGAAATAGGAGGTTTCGCTGGGCTCCCATGGGATAGCCCTAGTTTGTTGGTATCGGAAAACCGCACTTCTCGAGGTTTCTTGAAAATGATGGGTTTCAGGAAAAATGATGATTTAGTCTGTCCGAAGAAGTGTTACATACCCTTCGATTTCCTCTATGAGCGTTATGGGCACAACAAGTCATACCACCTTTACCATGATGAGTTTGCCATCACTTCTTTGGGTTGGACTCACCGTCGAGTTTTTGTATTTATTGTCTGTTTTCTGGGGATGCTGGAATTTCCAATACAAGGAGAAAGGATCCACACTCGCCTAGCTATGGTCACTAAGACTTTAATGGAGGGAATTGAGGGGCAAACTTATGCTATTGTCCCTATGATTCTGGCTGATATGTACTGGGCTTTAGATCGTTGCAAAAAGGGGTATAGGCATGTCGAGGGTCGCAATCTGTTGCTGCAAGTATGGTTGTTGGAACACCTCAAAGAGGAGAATACCGTCAAGAACTTCCGCGACAACCATGGAATGACCACATAGCCTATCACCATCCGAAGAGAATGACTTTTATCCCAAACAGGTTTGTGCGACCAGAAAATGCTGTGAGCTGGGCACACTCCTTCAGCAATCTGACTGATGACAAGGTACAATGGATGTTCGAGTGGTTCCCTAGCAGAAAACTCATCATCAGGTCGTAAGATACTCATCATCTAGTGCTAATCGAATTAAGGGGAATCTATCCTTATGCTCCTATCAGGGTTGTGAGAAAGGCTGGTAGAAAACAGGTTATACCACGAGTTTCCAAAATGGTTCAGTACAAAGCAGACTTCAAGGGGAAAGCCACTCCATTCAAGTTCAAGGCACAACACACGTGGCATCAAAAGATAATTGTGGAGAAGGACACCATCGAGCCAGATCGGTATCATGCTGGCCATGTGCACTTCTATCCATCATGGTTGGTAGACGATATAGAGGGAGATGTCAAGCCAGGGATTAATCTGAAAAATAGGGTTATGGACGACGCTGCTGAAACACAAGTCAAATACAGGATGTTGCGCAAAAGGGTTTTCGAGTCTGAAGCCACGCATTTGAAACAACATAAAGTGGACATGAAAGCAATCAACGATTGGAGAGAAATCACTACTAAGTCAACAGAAAGGCTGGAATATTTGGAGCAGGGGTTGATGGAGCTTGAAGGAAAAATGAGAAAGAGAGTTGCAGGCTATCAAAACATGGATGGCAATGAAGGGTGGCTTCTAGCAAGGGCATGCACGACTTGGGGAATCTGATTGATGGATCAAAGAAAGCCAAGCATGGAGAAGGTCCCTCTGGGACCAAGTAGATCAGGAATGATATTTTACTTGCTTTCTAAAATCGTTTTATAAAGGTACGCGTGATAAGGTGTTTGCAGAAAAACATTTCAAACTACTTAGCCATATTTTAACACGGTTATTGGACTAACATGAATTAACCACTACAACTCGAACAAGTGAGAAGTCCTATGGGCAGGATATCTAATGCACATAAGAGTTCCTAAGAACATGATTTCTAATATGCCAATGCAGTAATGACAAGTTATTTGGCTTGTTGTTAACTATTTGCTGGTTATTAACTGGTCGTGGTTACAAGATGAGCGTAATGACAGTCTAAAAAATAAAGCCCTAAAGCAGGATCTCTAATGAATGAGATGCATGACTTGTACAGGTTGTCTATTGCGCAAATAAATAAATAAAAATCCTATAAGCATGTTTTCTACCCATGATTTATACTAAGCATGCATAACCCTCCCCCATATTCACTATTCACTCCCAATTGTTTGTTCACAAATTATTATAAACCAGTAGCATCTGAATTACAATACTAAAGAACAGAAAAATAAGAAGCTATGCTATAGGGAGGATTCAATCAGGCCCAATCTTCCAATCTCAAACCCCTTCGAGCTCACGGCCTTTGCCGTGGTCTAGGTGCGGCAAAGCTCCCTAGGACCCCATTGGGTCCCAGGCCAATACCAGCACCTAGACATTTTAGAAGAATGCAGGACAGGTGCAGTGTGGAATACCAGCCTTGTGTGTCAAAGTTCAGTGAGTACTCAGAGGTACTCAAAGCAATGCTCACACGAAGGGGGCAGAACCTATTTTCTAAGAATAGTGTGAAGTGCAGGAAGAAGTATTTAAAAGAAGAGTTTTAAGAAAACAAGGGGTTTGTTTAGAAAGAAACAACAGAAACAGTAGCATAAGATTGCATACAATGATCATGGGGAAAGGGAGCAAATAGATCACACAGTGCTAAAAGGGATGCAGGTTTAATGAACAGGACTACACAGAATCAGGGGATTCAGGGGACTGGGAAGCAGCAAAGTTAGGCATGCTAGTGTGTGACAACAGGACATAGGCATAGCAAATAAAATTATGAGTAAAAAAAGTCAGACTTAACATGTAAATCAGAAGACATGGTGAAGTATTAAAGCAAAGAGTCAATCACACATTGAGCAAGAGAAACATAAGTAGAAGAAAATTACTGAAACAAAAATAAACACATTGGTGTGAGACTTGAAAGATTAATCAGGATATACCAGTAAAAGAGCAAAAGAAGGATGCAAAGATAAAGGAGTAACACTATATTAGCCTTGGCTTTCAGTCGGCTAATGATAAACAGGAGCAGAGAATAGTAATAGAGCAAAAGATCAAGAGAGAATGCAGATTTGAAAGTATTCAGTGGTGTGTAAGTCAGAAGACTGTCGTGTGTTTGTATAAAAGACTTAGGGTATTTATAGTTAAAAGTAGGGGGTAAAATAAGGTAAAAAATCACAGAAATATGTTAATTGAAGAAATCGGAATCAATTAATGAAAGAATCACGAAAGTACTCCCATTAATTAAGGGAATCAAAATCAAACAAAAATATTCAGCACCATATAAGGCAAGTAGGAAAATCAGTGTATGAATAAATAAAGAAAAAAAAATTGAGATACAGTATTGCACATAATAGCCAATTAAAACCAAATTCAGGAAAATCCTAATTAAGGAAAGGCTTAAAAGAACAGAGTACTATAACAAACAAGGTAACAAAAATCAATTAATTCAAACGGGCGAGTAGAATGCTAGGGTTTTTGAAAGAAAGTTTTTGAATTACCAATCAATCAAGGAAAATCATAATCAGTCATGTGAAGTCATGATTCTACATTTTTAACATATAAATAGAGGTGAATGAACAAAAGTTGCGAGAAAAATTAGCTATATAGACAGAAGGGGAACAAGAGATGAACAAACACAATCACTCAGATTCAGTGAAAACAAGTTAAGATTCAGCAGGACATATTCGAAGCATGGTGACCATGAAACATTAACAAAGATCAAGGGACATCAGGCTAACACACACAATCAAACGAAGGAGCATGCTAAACACATAGAATCAGAGTAAAGAGAATCGTGCTAACACGCGTAATCACATAGAGACAAGGCCAGGAAAATTAGTCTAACATACATAGTCAAGGCAAAGAGACATGCCAACACCCATAATCAAACGAGTAAACATTTTTAGAAATTAGGGTTTTTAGCAGAGTCAAATTAAAACAGTAAGAGCATAGAGATAGGTCAGAATAAACAAAGAAAAGATTTAATCATAAAGAAAATCAGTTGAGAGCATGCGTAAAAGAAATCCAAGAAACCCTAATTTTCAAAGAAAGTAAAAAAAAATGATTCAAAGTAGAAGATCTTTTAGAATAAACTCGAGAATAAGCAGAACACAAAAGAAAACTTGAGAATAGCACTGTTTTGAGAGATTCAGGAGAGAGTTAGGGTTTCAAAAGGGGAAACCCTAATAAAAGTTGAGAGAACCTGTCGAAACTTCATAGATCCTGACACAAAGGGTATGATTTCGCCTGAAATCACACCGGAGAACCCACGAGCAGCAGGGCCAGGAACCCTAGGTCTCAACCACCATGGTCCATTAACCTCGAAGGTCCTAGAGGTGTTGAATAGGACGGTGAGAGGCCCATCGGAGCCTTGGTGAAATGGAGGTGGCCGGAGATGGCCGGAAAACAAACCAGGCGGGACTTTTTAGGGACTGATTCACATGGTGGGGGTTTTGGGGTCTCAAAAATAGAGAGAACCAGTGATCTAGGGTTTCATGGCGGTTGATGGTCGAATGGGGTGAGATTGGAGGCGGCCGGAGAGGCGGTGGAGTTCATCGGAGAAGAGAGAACCAGAAGGTTCTAGAGAGAAGGGAGAGGGAGAGACGACATAGAGAGAGAGACGGTCTCAACGAAATGAGGGGTTTGGGGGGGGGGTAATTGATTTTAATTATGGGAATTAAATCTGGGCCGTTGATCTCATTTAATCAACGGCTCAGATTAAAAAAAAAGATTGGACCGGGTTATTTTGGGGATTGGGCTGGGTTGGTTTAAATAGGGTATTGGGCCATTTAAAAATCTGATAGGGGTGTGGCCAATTTGGCTATAATTGAAATAATAAGGGCTGTTTGTTAAATAGCCAATTTCCCCTTTTGTTATTTTATGAAAATAGTAAAAAATAATTTGAAAATAAATTAAAGGTACTGGGCTAATTAATAACATATAAATATTAATGTAAAAATACTAAAAGTGATTTTATAGTTATAAAATGCTGTTAATTGTAAAGTAGGCTATAATTGCAATTATATACAATTTAGCTTAAAAAATACCAAATGAATTTGTAAAAATACTGAAAAATTACCTTTACTATATTTAGTTTAAATATGAGAATAAAAATAAATTACTCATCAAAAATGATATTTTTTGGGAATAACTATTGATTTTATACTGTTAAAAATGGACAATAAATTGATTTTAAAAATTTTAAAAATTAGGAAAAATGCCAAAAAGCTTAGCTATGCTTATATATGCATATATATGCTATTTTGAAAGAAAATATACAGGGAAAAATTAGGTATCAACAACTGCCCCTCTTTACCCGAGAAGGATGAAAGAGTTGTCGGGTAAAGATATGATGGCCAATTTTGACCGAAAGAAACGATTTGAAGAATTTTGACCGAGCTCTGGTTACTGAGCTGCCTACATATCCCTGGTTTTACAAGAATCAGGCCATATGTAGTTCGGGGATCCGTCGGCGGAACATGCCGATGGAGATTTTGAAAGACGGACGCGATATTTGGGTTGGGAAGGATGGTCAGGGACCGATGGGCTGCGGGAACCGGAGCGAGATTGCTCCTGCTGTGATGGCCGTTGCTAGCCGGTGTACCTGCAAATGAGCAATACGAACATATCGTGCATAAATTTAAACGTGATACAAGTTCCCGTTGGACTATGAAGCGTATAATAGAGGATTCACAGGCTATGAAATGATGTTCTCGGGCTATGAGAATGATGCCTCCGAACCATGATGCCTTTGAATAATGATATGCAAAAGACAAAAGTGGGGTCCTCAGGCCATGGCATGGCGTTCTCGGGCTATGGAAATGATGCCTCCGAACAATGACGCCTTTGGACGACTTGGCGACATTTCAACCCATGAAATGCAGGATTTGGCGATGTTTCAGCCGATGAAATGCAGGATTTGGCGATGTTTCAGCCGATGTAAAGCATAAATATAAATGGCGATATTTCAACCGACATAGAAAATTTAAATAAAATTGGCGATGTTTTAGCCGACATAGAGATTTAAATATAGTTAGCGATGTTTCAGCCGATGTAAAGCATAAATATAAATGGCAATATTTCAGCCGACATAGAAAATTTAAATAAAATTGGCGATGTTTCAGCCGTGCAGGACTTAAATCAAGTTGGCGATATTTCAGCCATGCAGTTGGAGACAATGCTTAGTCTCGGAAGGCAGAAAAGTAGCCTTATGCAATGTAGGAAAATACAGGATGGAGGTAGTGCTTAACCTCGGAAGGCAGAAAGGTAGCCTTATGCAATGCAGGAAAATGCAGGATGGAGGTAGTGCTTAACCTCGAAAGGCAGAAAGGTAGCCTTATGCAATGCAGGAAAATGCAGGATGGAGGTAGTGCTTAACCTCGAAAGGCAGAAAGGTAGCCTTATGCAACGCAGGAAAATGCAGGATGGAGACAACGCTTAGTCTCGGAAGGCAGAAAGGTAGCCTTATGCAATGCAAGGAAATGCAGATGGAGACAACGCTTAGTCTCGGAAGGCAGAAAGGTAGCCTTATGCAATGTACGAAATAAAGGTGAAGAGTAACGAAATTTCTTAGCTGAGAGATGATAGCTGATAGTTGATTGTCATTGTGGCCGCTGGGGAGGTCATGTGCGGATAGCACTCATAAGTGAGTGATGATCTGAGAGTTGTACTCCAGAAAAATATGAGTATGAACCGGATCTGATGGTTCTATGTCTTGGGGTGCCTACATTCAAGAAAGATCGTGAGTTTTGTCAAGGGGGAAGGTTAGTTCGTCTTCCCGTGGACTCCGCTCGTCCTACTCGGTTCTTGTTTTCGTTGGGGTAGCGTCGCTAAACAAAGCAATTTGATGGTAGCCATGCATGACCTGGTAATTTTTAAAAAAATATGATGTAAATACATAATTTAAAATGATTTTCTTTTAGATGAACCGACGACTGCGACGCGGTTCAAGACATTGCGACCTCTTTTGCTCCCTCCTCAAAATTCTGCCCTAGTTTACTGGGTTGGGGTTTCTGACGGCTGCGTGCGATGAATGGCTGAAAGTTGACTTCGAAATTTTGAGGGTCCTCCTCAAAATTCTACCCCAGTTTCCATTATTGGGGGGAAATGAAATTTTTATTGAATTGTGACCGAACCCATAGGGCTGCCTACGTATCCCCTCTTAAACGGGAATCAGGTCGGGCGTAGTTCAAATTACATCATAAAGAAATCATAATGATTACACATAATAACGCTTGACTGCATCTGAATTAATTGGCTTTGGCCAGACTTCTCCATCCATTTCTGCGAGTATGAGGGCTCCTCCTGTCAGGACCCGGTGAACCATGTACGGGCCTTGCCTGTTAGGAGAGAACTTTCCTTTGGCCTCATCCATATGCGGGAAAATCTTTTTCAGCACCAGCTGCCCCAGTGTGAATTGTCTCGGTCTGACTCTTTTGTTGAAGGCTCTGGACATCCGGTTCTGATACAATTGACCATGGCAAACTGCATTCAGTCTTTTTCCGTCTGTAAGGGCTAACTGCTCATAGCGACTCTTTACCCATTCTGCATCTTCAAGTTCCGCTTCCTGTATAACCCTCAGGGAGGGAATCTCTACCTCGGCGGGAATGACTGCCTCGGTACCATAAACCAACATATAGGGAGTAGCCCTGGTTGATGTGCGGACTGTGGTACGGTATCCCAATAAAGCAAATGATAGCTTTTCGTGCCACTGTTTGTGTTTCTCTATCATTTTCCTTAGTATCTTCTTGATGTTCTTATTGGCTGCTTCTACTGCTCCATTCATCTGTGGTCTGTAGGCTGTAGAATTCTTGTGCTTAATCTTGAACGTCTCACACATTGCTTTCATTAGATCACTGTTGAGATTGGAACCATTATCAGTAATGATTGACTCCGGGATGCCGAACCGGCAAATGATACGGTCGCGGACAAAGTCTGCCACAACCTTCTTGGTTACCGCCTTATATGATGCCGCTTCAACCCATTTGGTGAAATAATCAATTACCACTAGAATGAACCTGTGCCCGTTTGATGCGGCGGGCTCGATAGGTCCGATGACATCCATTCCCCAAGCGGCGAACGGCCATGGTGAGCTTGTTGTATTGAGCTCGTTAGGAGGCACCTTTATCATATCCGCGTGTATCTGACAACGATGGCATTTTCGGACATACTGGATGCAGTCCGTCTCCATAGTCATCCAAAAATAACCAGCTCGGAGTATTTTCTTGGCTAAGACAAAACCATTCATGTGCGTGCCACAGGTCCCTGCATGAACCTCTTCTAACAACCTGGACGCTTCCTTTGCTTCGACACACCTCAGTAATCCCAAATCGGGAGTCCTCCTATACATGATTCCTTCGCTGTGAAAGAAGTGATTGGATAACCTCCGCAGTGTGAACCTCTTCCTAACTCCTGTACATGATGCAAGTACGGGAGTATTTTGGAGTTCTTAGTTGCCCATTCTTCTCGAACCTGATGTATGAGCAAGTCGGAATCCCCGATCACTAGTAACTCCTAAACGTTCATGTCACTGGCCAGCTTGAGCCCCAAGATGCAGGCTTCGTACTCGGCCATGTTGTTGGTGCACCGAAACCTGAGCTTGGCGGACACCGGATAATGCTGACCTGTTTCTGATATTAAAACTGCCCCTATGCCAACTCCTTTGAAATTTGCTGCTCCGTCAAAAAACATCCTCCAACCATCATATGATTCCGCGATATCTTCTCCTATGAAAGAGACCTCTTCGTCATGAAAATACCTTTTTAGAGGCTCGTATTCTCCATCCACGGGATTTTCGGCAAGATGATCTGCCAGTGCCTGTCCTTTGATTGCTTTCAGAGTCACGTAAATAATGTCGAATTCACTCAGCAGGATTTGCCACTTGGCTAGCTTGCCCGTGGGCATGGGCTTCTGGAAGATATACTTCAGCAGATCCATTCTCGATATGAGATAAGTGGTATAGGCACAGAAATAATGCCTGAATTTCTGAGCCACCCAGGTCAGAGCACAACAGGTGCGTTCTAATAGAGAGTACCGAGCCTCGTATGGAGTGAACTTCTTGCTGAGGTAATAGATGGCTTGCTCCTTTCTCCCTGTTTCGTCGTGGTTCCCCAGAACACAACCGAATGCTCCATCCAATACTGCAAGGTAGAGCAAGACCGGTCTGCTCGGTTCGGGCGGAACCAGAACTGGCGGCGTTGATAGGTATTCCTTGATTCCGTCGAAGGCTTTCTGACAATCATCGGTCCATTTAGTAGTGGCATCTTTCTTCAACATCTTAAAGATGGGCTTACAAATGACAGTGGATTGAGCTATGAATCGGTTGATGTAGTTGAGTCTCCCCAAGAAACTCATGACCTCTTTCTTATTCTTTGGCGGCGGCAATTCTTGAATGGACTTAACCTTTGATGGATCCAGCTCTATTCCTCGGCGACTTATGATGAACCCAAGCAACTTTCCAGCAGGAACCCCGAATGCGCACTTGGCGGGATTCAGTTTCAAATTGTACCTCCTCAGCCTGTTGAAAAATTTCCTCAAATCTTCCATGTGATCAGTGGCCTTCTTGGACTTGATGATAACATCATCTACGTACACCTCGATCTCCTTGTGTATCATGTCATGAAAAATAGTAGTCATGGCCCTCATGTAGGTGGCCCCGGCATTCTTTAACCCGAACGGCATCATCTTGTAACAATACATACCCCATGGCGTGATAAAGTCGTTTTCTCAGCGTCTTCCTCATCCATCCATATTTGATGATACCCAGCAAAACAATCGACAAATGACTGCAGCTCATGCTTGGCGCAATTGTCAATCAGAATATGTATGTTTGGCAAGGGGAAGTCGTCTTTCGGACTGGCCCGGTTGAGGTCCCGGTAGTCGACACAGACTCTGACCTTCTCGTCCTTCTTCGGCACCGGCACAATGTTGGCTAACCATGTTGGGTACTCTACTACCCTGAGGACCTTGGCTTTGACTTGCTTGGTGACTTCTTCCTTGATTTTCAAACTCATGTCAGGCTTGAACTTCCTGAGCTTTGATTTTACCGGCGGACATGCTGGATCCGTTGGCAGTTTGTGGGCTACAGTAGATGTGCTGAGACCAGTCATATCATCATACGACTAGGCGAATATTTCCTCATATTCCCTTAGAAACTCTGTGTATTTTTCCTTTTCTGATGGTGCTAGATGAACACTGATGCGTGTTTTCTTGACATTCTCTATATCCCCCAAGTTGATAACCTCAGTTTCGTCCAAGTTAGACTTAGGCCTATTCTCAAAGTTCTCAACTTCTTTAACAACCTCTTCTGGTATATCATCCTCTTCTGAGTCTATATCTGTTTGTTGCGTTGTCTCGTTGCAAGTCACAATTGTCGGTTCATCAAGATAAGTAATAGTAATGCTGTGTAAATAAAGTAAACGATAGAAAAATAATAAGCGCTTTGATATAAGAAACTGAAATGCTTTGATAAACTTCATAATTGTTTTGAACATTGGAGCTCTTATTTTCGAAAATAAAATTCGGAAAGAAAATCAACTAGCAAAAAATAAAGATGATGCATGGTGCTTTGTTCAGCCTTGCTACCCCGAAGCTTTCCGGGCCTTGGTGGTTCTGATGGACCAATTGTTGAGGCGCGCTCCTCGGCTCACGGCTTGTATGGAAGGGCCTTCCTCCCCCTCCTCCTCAAAAATGACATAACAATCCATATTGTCGTCTTCCAAAAACAGATTCCTCATTGTTGCCAGTGCTTCCTCTTCTTCTGACCCATATATGACATCTGCTGGCTGGAAAGTCTGCTCCAGGCGAGGTATCGGATGCTCCAGTGGGTAGTAGGGACTGCGCCATGGTGGCGACCAGTGGTTGAACTCCTCCCAAGTGTATTCATACCCCAAAC
>NW_017671014.1:63485-91987 GCF_001879085.1 Nicotiana attenuata
CTTTTCCAGTAGGGAACCATTCGAACATCCACTGCACTTTGTCTTCCTTCAGATTTTCAAACAACTCTACCCACCCTTTAGCGTCTTCCGGTTGAGCGAACATGTTAGGCATGTAGTTCATTCTTTTGGGATGGTGGAAGGCTATATGATCATTCCATGGCCTTCGCGGAAGCTCTTGACGGTATTGACCCTTTTGGAGATGTTCTATATGCCAGAGTTGGAGTAGTAAGTTGCAACCCTCAAAGTGACTGGCCCCTCGTTGACAGTTTTCCAGGGCTCGGTATATCTCAGCAACAATCATAGGTACTATGCTGAAAGGCTGTCCTCCAATTCCTTCCATTAGTGTCTTGGTGACCATGGCTAGTCTGGTATGGACCCTAGCCTTCTTCATAGGAAACACTATCATTCCCAAAAAGCAGAACATAAAGACGAAGACCCTCATGTGGATATGCCCCAATGATGTGAGGGCGAATTCATCTGGGTAGGTGCGGTAGGACTTGCTATGGCCGTACCTCTCGTACAGATAGTCGAAAGGAACACAAGAATCCTTCAAACAGGTCAAGTCTGGGTTCTTCTTCAGTCCCATCATCTTGAGGAAATCCCTACCCTTGCGATTTTCTGGCATAAGCAAACTCGGAGTCTCCCAAGGAATACCTGCTAACCCTCCTATTTCTTCGAGCAAAGGGGTCATTTCAAGGTCCCCAAATTGAAACACTGATCTATCACTGTCCCAGAATAAGGTTGCAGCCTCTATGATTTTGTTGTCAGGCTGGATCTCCAAAAGAGAAGGTAAATTCCCCAAATATTTGCGGACAAGAGTCTGGTCACTGGAGTGAAGGTCTTCCCACCAGCTTCGCAACCTTGGGTGAATGTGGGTTACCATGCCGAATCTGGGGATTTCGTGCCTCATTTTCTGCAAAACAAAGTGTTAGACCCATACCCCACCGGACTCGACTATTTAAACCAATAATTAGCATAATGGCATTTAGTTCTCCAAATAAATGCACAGAATATGGTGTTGTCCGTTTGGGTTCCAAGGAAACCCAGTGGACTTTGGACAAGGCTGTCTTAAAGAGTCATTATGTCGACAACATAACTGACTCGGCTAGGTTTGACAGTGATGCATGCACAGTTAAACAAAATAAGGTTTCTATGGGGTATTAGACCGGTGCCCTTGAGAGGAAAACTCAAGAGGGAAAGGCACGGAACCGTCGACTGCACTGCTGATCGACTGGTTTTACCGCAAATACGCCTTTGCCAAATTTAGGGGGTAATAATATTGGAAGAGCGCAACAACTCATTATAAGCGTTGCTATGGTATTTGTTTGGCACGAGTGGAATATGATGTTGAAGATGCAATTACAAGAATAAAGCAAGTTGTCACGTATTTTCACGTTCATAAAAGAAATAATGATTACAATAATTGCTCAAAAATTACAACGGTATTGAAGGAAAGTAGTAAATGAAAGCGTTAAAGAAAAAGAAACAAAAAGCCAAGTCAGTTTCGAATAAGGACATTAAATAAAGCAATAAAGAAGCAATAAAGTCACACATAACATGAAGTGATAAAAGCCTAAAGAAATCCCCAGCAGAGTCGCCATGCTGTCGACGCCCCCTTTTCCTCGCGAAATCGGGTTTACGACATTTGGGAAGACAACTCTATTCCCGTTTGGGATTTGGATTTTCGGATTTGAAGAGTCGCCCCCTAATGATTAAGTGCATTAGGACACTAAGGTTTTTCTGAGTTGGAAAACCAGAGTTCGGGTAAGGGCTAGAAATTATCTCGAGGGGAAGGTGTTAGGCACCCTTAAGGTCCACTAGTGTGGTTCCCGGCCATGCTATATTGTGACTTTAAATGCAAACAACAAACAAGCATTACTAATACAAAAGGGGTCTTCACATAATAGTTTCAAGAAATTAGAAACGTTAAAGAAACTGAAATTTGGTAGGAGAAACCATTTTAAATTCTGAATAAACTAGTAAAGGAGGGAAATTCCATACAGTTAAGACAATTTTAAAAGCTGAAATTTGCGAAAGAAAATAGTTGAAATAAAAGTGGACAAATAAGGAAATGGGTCATAGGTTTATACATAATATGGATCACAGAAATATGTTAATTGAAGAACTCGGAATCAATTAATGGAAGAATCACGGAAGTACTCCCATTAATTAAGGGAATCAAAATCAAACAAAAATATTCAGCACCATATAAGGCAAGTAGGAAAATCAGTGTATGAATAAATAAAGAAAAAAAATCGAGATGCAGTATTGCACATAGTAGCCAATTAAGACCAAATTCAGGAAAATCCTAATTAAGGAAAGGCTTAAAAGAACAGAGTACTATAACAAACAAGGTAACAAAAATCAATTAATTCAAACGGGCGAGTATAATGCTAGGATTTATGAAAGAAAGTTTTTGAATTACCAATCAATCAAGGAAAATCAGAATCAGTCATGTGAAGTCATGATTTTGCATTTTTAACATATAAATAGAGGTGAATGAACAAAAGTAGCGAGCAAAATTAGCTATATAGACAGAAGGGGAACAAGAGATGAACAAACACAATCACTCAGAGCCAATGAAAACAAGTTAAGATTCAGTAGGACATATTCGAAGCATGGTGACCATGAAACATTAACAAAGATCAAGGGACATCAGGCTAACACACACAATCAAACAAAGGAGCATGCTAAACACATAGAATCAGAGTAAAGAGAATCGTGCTAACACGCGTAATCACATAGAGACAAGGCCAGGAAAATTAGTCTAACACACATAGTCAAGGCAAAGAGACATGCCAACACCCATAATCAAACGAGTAAACATTTTTAGAAATTAGGGTTTTTAGCAGAGTCAAATTAAAACAGTAAGAGCATAGAAATAGGTCAGAATAAACAAAGAAAAGATTTAATCATAGAGAAAATCAGTTGAGAGCATGCGTAAAAGAAATCCAAGAAATCCTAATTTTCAAAGAAAGTAAAAAAAATGATTCAAAGTAGAAGATCTTTCAGAATAAACTCGAGAATAAGCAGAACACAGAAGAAAACATGAGAATGGCATGAGAATAGCACTGTTTTGAGAGATTCAGGAGAGAGTTAGGGTTTCAAAAGGGGAAACCCTAATAAAAGTTGAGAGAACCTGTCGAAACTTCATACATCGTGACACATAGGGTGTGATTTCGCCTGAAATCACACCGGAGAACCTACGAGCAGCAGGGCCAGGAACCCTAGGTCTCAACCACCATGGTCCATAAACCTCGAAGGTCGTAGAGGTGTTGAATAGGACGGTGAGAGGCCCATCGGAGCCTTGGTGAAAGGGAGGTGGCCGGAGATGGCCGGAAAACAAACCAGGCGGGACTTTTTAGGGACTGATTCACATGGTGGGGGTTTTTGGGTCTCAAAAATAGAGAGAACCAGTGATCTAGGGTTTCATGGCGGTTGATGGTCGAATGGGGTGAGATTGGAGGCGGTTGGAGAGGCGGTGGATTTCATCGGAGAAGAGAGAACCAGAAGGTTCTAGAGAGAAGGGAGAGGGAGAGACGATATAGAGAGAGAGACGGTCTCAAAGAATGAGGGTTTGAGGGGGGGGGGATAAGTGATTTAATATGGGAATTAAGTCTGGGCTGTTGATCGTCATTTGANTTAAATAGCCAATTTCCCCTTTTGTTATTTTATGAAAATAGTAAAAAATGATTTGAAAATAAATTAAACGTACTGGGCTAATTAAGAACATATAAATATTAATGTAAAAATACTAAAAGTGATTTTATAATTATAAAATGCTGTTAATTGTAAAGTAGGCTATAATTGCAATTATATGCAATTTAGCTTAAAATAAATACCAAATGAATTTGTAAAAATACATAAAAATTACCTTAACTATATTTAGTATAAATATGAGAATAAAAATAAATTACTCATCAAAAATGATAATTTTTTGGGAATAACTATTGATTTTATACTGTTAAAAATGGATAATAAATTGATTTTAAAAACTTTAAAAATTAGGAAAAATGCCAAAAAGCTTAGCTATGCTTATATATGCATATATATGCTATTTTGAAATTAAAATATACAGGGAAAAATTGGGTATCAACAGGTGCCTCACTGGAGACGCCCTGTCCTGGTACATCAGTCAAAATCCAAAGAAATGGGTTAACTAGGTAGGCATGGCGTCAAATTTTATGGATCGGTTTAGGTTCAACACAGAAAATGCTCCGGGCGTCTTCTACATTCAGATTATTAAGAAGAAGCCAACAGAAACTTTCCATCAGTATGCTACTTGATGGAGATCAGAAGCTGTGAAAGTAGGGCCAGCACTGGAAGAAGAACAAATGAATAAGTTCTTCGTCAGAGTTCAAGATCCACAATACTATGAGAGGTTGATGGTTATTGAAAAATATAAATTTTCCGACATCATCAAATTGCGAGAAAGAATAGAAAAGGGAATTAAAAGAGGAATGGTAACAAACTTTGAGGCACTACAGGCTACAAAACAAAGCTTTGCAGTCGGGAGGTATCTCTAAAAAGAAAGAAGTTGGTGCAGTAATGGTAGCCCAAGGTCCGAAGTCTCCTTTCACATACCAAACACCTCCACCCCCTAGATACCAACAACCTGTTGCAACTTACCATACTTATAACACTCAGCCATCATACTACCACTCCCCACCAGCCCGCCAAAACTACCAAAAACCCAAGCCAAATTTTGACCGTAGACCACCCATACAATACACTCCTATTGCTGAACCCATCGATCAGTTGTATGAGAGATTGAAGGTTGCCGGTTATGTCACTCCCATTCCCGCCGTTGCCATGGAAAATTCCTCTCAGTGGGTCAATCCAAACAAGACATGCGCCTACCACTCGGGCATGAAAGGTCATACTATCGATGAATGTCGCACTTTGAAGGATAAGATCCAGACGCTGATTGACACCAAGGTTATACAAGCAAAAGAGGCTGCACCTAATGTTCTCCACAATCCCCTCCCAGATCACAGGGGCGAGGGGGTAAATGTGATCAAAACCGATGAAGAATGGGATCCGGAAGGATCAATTAGACTCATTCGTGAAGGGGATGAACCTAAAATATCTCTAGTCACTCTCACACCTATTATAGTGCAGATTCAGTCACCGATTGAGATTGAAATTGCCACACCAACTCCGTTTGAGGTTGAAGTAACAACATCCTCAGCCGCGCCAACTCCGTTTGAGGTGGAAGTGACCACACCCTTCACCGTGACGGTAGCATCTACACCGTCCTTTAAGTCTAATGCCATACCTTGAGACTATACTGCAGAGGCGAGAAGGAAAGGAAAGGGGAAAATGGAAGAAACAGGTGCCACGCAAGGCATGACAAGAACTGGTAGGGTATACACGCCCGAGCATTTGGGAGGAACAAGTAAAGAAGCTGCTCCCAAGTAGCCTATCATTGAAACTGGCCCGGATGATCTTTGGGGATAGGTGCAAGCAAGAGAGTATTCTGTGGTTGATCATCTGAACAAAACCCCTGCTCAGATATCCATTCTATAACTACTACAGAATTCTGAGGCGCATAGGAATGCATTGATGAAAGTATTGAACGAAGCCTATGTACCCAATAATATCACTAGTGGAGAAATGGCTAACATGGTGGGACAAGTGTTGGAAAGCCACAAGATCACTTTTCAGAAAGACGAGATGCCACTAGAAAGACTGAGTCACAACAGGGCACTACACATCACAGTGCAGTTTGAGGATAAATTCATCGCCAGGGTCCTGATAGATGGGGGGTTTGAGTCTCAACATTTGTCCATTGACTACATTGAAGAGGTTGGGTAAAGGTTTGCATGAAATACGAGCAGGAACTATGAACGTAAAAGCATTCGATGAGTCACAAAGGGCCACAATTGGGGAGATAAACCTATGTTTGCAGATGGGCCCAACTTGGTTTGATGTTGAATTTCAAGTATTGAACATATCCGCCACATACAATCTGCTTTTGGGACGACCTTGGATACATGCTGCTGGGGTCGTAGCCTCCACTCTACATCAGGCTGTGAAGTTTGAATGGAACCATCAGGAAGTAATCATCCACGGGGATGGGAGTAATCCTTTTATACCAATCAAACTGTTTCGGTTGTCGAGAATAGAAGGAAGTTGGGTGGAGAAACATACCATCGCATTGAGCACGTCAATGCAATTGAGAAAGACAAATGGTGGAGTAATAAGATTGAAAGCATATTGTCATGGACAGGGTATGAACCCGGCAAGGGTCTCGGCAAGAATCTCCAGGGGATCACCAAACCGATACAGCTAAAGCGTCACAGCACAACTTTTGGGCTTGGGTATGAATACACCTGGCGCAAGTATTAGAATTGGTTGCCACCATGGCATGGTCCTTATTACCTACTGAACAGTCAATACCGCATCTGCACCAGATATTACAACACACTGACGTGATATGGGGATCAGAAGAAGATGAGGCTTTAGCTGGCCGGAGGAATCAATTTCTGGACGATGAAGACATGGATTGCAATGCAATAGTTGAGGAGGAGGAAGAGGAGGAGGAAGACCTTAGAATTCAGACCGTGGGAAAAGGAGCTGTTCTCAAGAACTGGATTTCTAAAAGCAATTTTAAGCATTTTGAGACATTTTCAATATTTTGTTTTGGACGTATTTTGTTTTGAAATAATTACTCGAGTCATCGAGCCGTACTTGTTTTAATATTTTCCAAGTTTATTTAATGCGTTGCTATTTTAGTATTTATTATTATCCTTTACATTTTCGCTCTACAACATTATTATTACTTATCTTGATGAACTGACGACTATGACACGTAATGAGACAACACAACATAAGGATAGGGATTCAGAGGAAATAAAAAAAGAAGATGTAATACCTGAGAAATTGTCAGAGAAGTGGAAAATTTTGAGAACAAGCCTAAGTCAAATTTGGACGAAACCGAGATAGTCAATTTGGGAGATTTTTGAAACAGTCAAAGAAACTCGCATAAGCATTTACCTGTCACTATCAGAGAAAGAAGAGTACACCCGTTTCTTGAAGGAGTATGAAGATATTTTCGCGTGGTCTTATGATGATATGACTGGTTTGAGTATGTCTATGGTGGCTCATAAACTACCTACCAATCCTATGTGTCCGCCTGTAAAGTAGAAGCTCAGAAAGTTCAAACCGGCTATGGGTCTGAAAATCAAAGAGGAAGTCACCAAGCAGATCAAAGCTAAGGTTCTTAGAGTGGTCGAATATCCTACCTGGTTGGCCAACATCGTGCCAGTTTCGAAGAAGGATGGGAAGGTCAGAGTATGTGTCGACTATCGGGATTTAAACAAAGCAAGTCCCAAAGATGATTTCTCGTCACCCAATACACACATACTGATTGACAACTGTGCCAAGCATGAATTCCAATCCTTTGTGGATTGCTTTGCGAGATATCATCAGATTTGGATGGATGAAAAAGATGCCTAGAAAACAACCTTTATCACTCATTGGGGGATGTATTGTTATAAAATGATGCCATTTGGCCTAAAGAATGCTGGAGCCACTTATATGAGAGCTATGACGACTATTTTCCATGACATGATTCACAAAGAAATAGAGGTGTACATGGATGAAGTCATCATCAAATCCAGAAGGAGCACAGATCATATAACAGACTTGAGGAAATTCTTTAATCGGCTTCGAAGGTACAATCTGAAACTGAATCCCGTAAAATGTGCCTTTGGAGTCCCTGTCGAAAAATTTCTAGGCTTCATCGTCAGTCGCTGAGGGATTGAACTAGACCCATCAAAGGTCAAAGCTATCCAAGACTTGCCACCTCCAGAGAGCAAGAAAGATGTGATGCGTTTCTTAGGGCGTCTCAATTACATCAGCCGCTTCATAGCACAATCGACCGTGATCTGTGAGCCGATCTTCAGAATGTTAAAGAAGGATGCCGCAACAAGTTGGACTGAAGACTGCTAGAAAGCTTTTGACAAAATCAAGGAATATTTGTCCACACCACCAGTCCTGGTCCCACCAGAACCTGGGAGACCTTTGCTACTCTATTTGTCCGTGCTAGATGAGGCTTTTGGTTGTGTCTTGGGACACCACGACGAGACGGGAAGAAAAGAGCAAGCCATATATTATCTGAGTAAGAAGTTCACACCCTATGAAGCATGGTATTCTTTGCTGGAACACACATGCTGCGCCCTGACGTGGATAGCTCAAAAATTGAGGCATTACTTTTGTGCCTACACTACATATCTCATATCAAGGATGGATCCTCTGAAATACATTTTTCAGAAACCCATGCCTACAGGGAAACTAGCAAAGTGGCAGATACTGTTGAGTGAAATTAATATTGTCTATCTGACTCAGAAGCGGTCAAGGGACATGCCTTAGCAGATCATCTTGCAGAAAATCCTGTAGGAGGAGAATACGAACCACTGAAAACAGATTTTCCCGATGAAGAAGTATCATTTGTAGGAGAAGATATTGCCGAAACTTACGATGGTTGGAGAAAGTTCTTCGACGGGGCTGCAAATTTCAAAGGAGTGGGTGTTGGAGCTGTTTTGGTAGTAGAGACAGGTCGACATTATCCGGTATCCGCAAAACTCAGATTTCCGTGCACCAACAATATGGAAGAATAAGAGTCTTGCATCTTGGGGCTTAATTTGGCCATTCTCATGAATATCCAGGAATTGTTTGGTAATTGGTGACTCAGACCTTCTGGTACATCAGGTTCTAGGAGAATGAATAACAAAGAATACCAAAATATTACCATATCTATATCATGTGCAAGAGTTAATGAAGAGGTTCACAAAGATAGAGTTCACGCATGTTCCGAGAATACAGAATGAGTTCGCAGATGCATTAGCCACCTTGTCCTCCATGATACAGCATCCGGACAAGAATTTCATCGACCCTATTCCAGTAAGAATCCATAATAATCCAGCTTATTGCGCTCATGTTGAAGAAGAAACGGATGGGAATCCGTGGTTCCGTGATATCAAGCAATACTTGGCAAAAGGAGAATACCCGGAGCATGCAAATCATACTCAGAAATGCACACTCCGAAGACTATCCAACCATTTCTTCCAAAGTGGTGGTATTCTATACAGAAGGACTCCAGACCTAGGGTTATTACGGTGCATTGACGCCAAAGAAGCTTCCAGACTGCTCGAAGAGATACATGCCGGAACTTGCGGAACACACATGAACAGTTTCGTTTTAGCCAAGAAGATATTAAGGGCAGGATATTTTTGGATGACTATGGAAACGGACTGCAATAGGTATGTCCAAAAGTGTCACCAGTGTCAAATACATGCTGATATGATACAGGTACCACCAAATGAACTCAATGCAACAAGTGCACCTTGGCCTTTTGTCGCTTGGGGAATGGATGTCATCGGTCCGATCGAGCCCGCTACTTCGAACGGACACAGGTTCATTTTAGTGGCCATAGACTACTTCACAAAATGGGTTGAGGATGCATCTTACAAGGCTGTAACTAAGAAAGTCGTCGCAGATTTTGTCAGGGACCGTATCGTTTGCCGATTCGGGGTGCCAAAACCCATCATCACCGACAATGCCGCCAACCTCAATAGTGACTTAATGAAATCCATGTGTGAAATCTTCAAAATCAAGCATGAGAATTTCACAGCATACAGGCCTCAAATGAATGGAGCCGTGGAGGCTGCAAAAGAGAATAAAAAGAAAATATTGAGAAAGATGGTAGACAACCACAAGCAATGGCACGAGAAATCACCATTTGCCTTATTGGGGTAACGTACCATAGTCCGAACATATACCAGAGCAACTCCCTACATGTTGGTCTATGCTACTAAAGCTGTCATTCTCGCCGAGGTCGAAATTCCTTCTTCGAGAATTATACAAGAAGCAGAACTCGGTGATGTAGAATGGATAAGAAGTCGCTACGAACAATTAGCTCTTATTGACGGCAAAAGAATGAACGCGGTATTCCATGCCCAGTTTTATCAGAATAGAATGTCCAATGCTTTCAACAAAAGGGTCAGACCCAGACAGTTCACATCGGGGCAGTTAGTACTAAAGCGAATCTTTCCACATCAGGATGAAGCCAAAGGGAAATTTTCACCCATTTGGCAAGGGCCTTATATGGTTCATAGAGTACTGACAGGAGGAGCACTCGTACTTGCAGAAATGGATGGAGAAGTTTGGCCAAAACCTATCAACTCAGACGCAGTCAAGAGATACTATGTTTAGATTGTTTGCATTTGTTCATTTGATGTAACTGAACTACGCTTGACGCGATTTCTGTTTAAGAGGGGATACGTAGGCAGCCCTGTGGGTTCGGTCACATCTTAATAAAATCTTCACTTTCCCCATAGTCAGATTCTGGGGAAGAATATTGAGGAGGACCCTCAAAATTCCAGAGCAAGTCCATCCAATTTCATCATATGCAGAACAGTCAAAGAATCACTCATTAAACTGGGGTAGATTTTGAGGAGGACCCTCAAAATTCTAATGCAAGGAAGTCGCGATGTCCCTAAAAGTGTCACAGTCATTGGTTCATCTAATTTACTTGATGTTGCATACTACTATGTTTTTAAATAACCATATTTATCAAGTGCGTGCATATTTTTTTCGAAAACTTTATCTCTATGGCAGCCAGATTTTACCCAGGGTAACTCAAACAGGATCCCCAGAGCCAAGTAAAGCAAAGCCAGCAGGCGAAGGCACGAACCAACCTTCCCGCAAAACTCACAATTTTTCTTTGGATGGAGGCACAATGAACATAACAGGAATATTCGCGAATACATATATATCAAAATCACTATCTTCATAACAACAAAATTGCCAAATGCAAACATGTCTCCAGATAAGAAAATACTTTGCTATCACTCATTATCTTTTCTATGCATGAGGCTAAGCACTGCCTCCCATTTTGCATGAGGCTAAGCCCTGCCTCATCAGTTGCATAAAGCTAAGCATTGCCATTCCCTGCATGAGACTAAGCCCTGTCTCCTTTCCTTGCATGAGACTAAGCATGGTCTCCCATTTTGCATGAGGCTAAGCCCTGCATCCTTAGTTGCATAAGGCTAAGCATTGCCTTCCATTGCATGAGACTAAGCCCTGTCTCCTTTCATTGCATCGAGACTAAGCATTGTCTCCCATTTTGCATGAGGCTAAGCCCTGCCTCCTCAGTTGCATAGGGCTAAGTATTGCCTTTCCCTGCATGAGACTAAGCCTTGTCTCCTTTCCTTGCATGAGACTAAGCATTGTCTCCCATTTTGCATAAGGCTAAGCACCACCTCCCTCCTAATTGCATAAGTCTAAGCATTGCCTCCCTAATTGCATAAGGCTAAGCATTGCCTTCTATTGTATGAGACTAAGCCCTGTCTCCTTTCCTTGCATCGAGACCAAGCATTGTCTCCCATTTTGCATGAGGCTAAGCACCGCCTCCCTCCTAATTGCACAAGGATAAGCATTGCCTCCCCAATTGCATAAGGCTAAGCATTGTCTTCTATTGCATGAGACTAAGCCCTGTCTCCTTTCCTTGCATGAGACTAAGCATTGTCTCCTCTTCTTGCATGAGGCTAAGCATTGCCTCCCTAATTGCATAAGGCTAAGCACCGCCTTTCCTTTCATCGAGACTAAAGCACTGTCTCCCTTTCTTGCATGAGGCTAAGCATTGCCTCCCTGATTGCATAAGGCTAAGCTCTGCCTTTCCTTGCCTAATACCGAATGCTATGCTACTTGAAATCCAGCACTATCTTATACAAGCCTAAGCTCTGTCTTGTTTCGGTTCTTATATAACCCAACATCATGTCTTTGCATCTCATGGGCTGAAACATCGCCATCTCATCCAAAGGCGCCATAGTCCGAAGGCATCATCCTCATAGCCTGAAGACACCATGTCATGGCCTGAGGATTTCTCAATATTGCACATCATTATTCAAGGGCGTCATGGTTCAGAGGCACCATTCTCATGGCCTGACAACATCATTTCATGGTCTACAAATCCCTTATCTCATGATTCATGGCCCGGGACGTCATGGTCTAAGGACATCATCCTCACCGTCCAAAGACAACCTTCATGGTCCAAAGGGAATTTGCATCATGTTTAAATTCTCGCAATAATCCATATATATTTGCATGCATCGTGTTTTAAGTTTTGCAGGTAACCTAAGAAGTAACCGTTCTTCAAACGGGAGCAATCTTCGCTCCGATTTCCGCTCATAATGTCCCCGTCCCGAAACTATTTCAAAACGTGACCGACCATCATCAATTCCCGCTTATTACTCCATGTTCGTTCAAATATCTGCTCATTGATATAGCCATAACATTTCAAATTTATATTCATGACTTCACATAAATTCATCTAATACTGTCCTACCCAAAAGAACCCTTTCCGAAATATACAGCCATTCCCACAACAACTCCGTCGGTTTCGTTCGCCGTTGGATCCACAACTGCACATGGCCTGATTCCTGAAAAACCAGGGATATGTAGGCAACTCAGAACTGGAGTTTGGCCTCTATTTTTAAAATCACCCCATTCGGTCAAAATCCATCATCATTTCTTTACCTGATAATTCTTTCATCATTCCCGGGTAAAGAGGGGCAGCTGTTGATACCCAATTTTTACTTCATATTTTTAAAAAGTATAGATATACTTTCAAAATAGTATATTTGCATCATTATTTAATTTACAAAATTCGTGTAAGCATTTTTCATAATTTTTCATAATTTTTAGAGCTCTAAATTAATTTTCTTGCATTTTAATATCTAGTAATTATCCTTTAAATTGTCTTGTGATGACTTGGTTACCTAAATACTTGTTTTGCACCTATAATATATGTTTCAAACATTTAATTTCATTATGTGTAATTACATTAGCATATTAAAGCTATTTTATCTAATTTTGCAATAATGGCCTATATTCACACAATTGCCCTCTATTTTATATTTTGTGCCAAATTAGCATATTTATATTTTTACAATATAAAGTTATTAACATTTCAGGGCATAAATAATATTTTATTTAATTTATTAAGTATTTTTATAAATTATTTTTTGATAAAATTTTGGGTATTTAAATAATAGCCCTTTCTAACCAATTTTGGACCACATTAGTGGCCAAAAACTACCCAAAACTTAGCCTAGTCCACCACAGCCCAAACCAAAATACCCCTAACCCCAAAACCCGGTCAGTACCCGTTTCTTTAACCCGCCCTAGTCCCGTTTTAAAATCATAGCTGTTGATCTCTAAGATCAACAACCTACAATTAACCTACCCTTTTATTACCCAACCCCAAACCCTAATTCCCCATTCTTTGTAAGCCCGCCGCCCTTAAACGCTCTCAACGCTCTCTTCATCTCTGTCGAACCCTAGTTGTCTCACCCCCAAATCCCCTCTCCTAATCACATTAACAACAAGATTTTACCATTATTGCTTACCATATTTGGTTTCCTTTGGTACTGATTACTAGATTTTGGTATTACTTAGGTATTTGCGTAATTTCGGAAAATTCCACCTCTATATTGGGCGATAATTGACTCAATATTGAAGATTTGTGTGATATTCCGTCCATATACGCGGGATGAACTGGATCTTGCATACCAGTTGCCCGATTTCGAGTTTGAAACCCTAACTAGAGTTTAGAGTTTGATACTTTTTCCTTTTCTGTTGTTTTATTGACTTGCATGTGAGATTTCTCCCTTTTCTTCGTATGTGTTTACTCGACTTCTTTCCTTACCTGTGTTCAATTAATTATTTTCCTTGTTTGTGTATCTGATTTACAGCTACATAAACCCCTCCCCTATTCCCTTTAAATAGACCGGAATCAAGATAATCCCACTAAAAAAAACTTGAAGCTTTGCTCTGTGAATTCCTTTATTATCTTGTTCTTTGTTTTGTGGTGGCCGGCTAAAAGCCAAGGCCATAGAGAATCTACTGTTCGAACTCATCTGGGTGCAAGCATTGCCCAGGGTTCTCTGAAGCACTTGGGAGCTTTGATGCATCGAGGTTTCCAGGGTTCTTGTGGATCTTTTGCTCTTATTTGTTATCCGCTTAACTGGTGAGTTACTTGACTTGATAATTTCATCTCTACATGTCTTCGATTTGCATGTATTTTCACGTCTGAAATCCTTGGCTCGATATATTTTCTGGATTACTTTTGCACGTGATTCTGTTAATTCTACCTTGTTCTATGTCCTTTAGCATCTGACTCTCCTCCTAATGCTACTAGTTCTATGTTTACCCAAGCCTAACTTGGGTAATTTGAGTGCAAGGGTGTTTGGATGTTTCCCTAATCACGCTTGTTTGTTTATCTTTAGCCTCTATAATGAATGCTAGAATGTCTGTGTTAATTATGACCTGTTCACTTACTATTTTGTCACTCAACATGCTCACTGGAACCCCATCCCCCATTAGTAACTGATTGAGCTCTTAACAGTTACTTCAACCTATTTTTCCAAGCCTTGCTTGAACCATTTTGTGACATGATTTAGATCTTCTCTAGTTGTTTAGTCTATTGTGACAGTCCCAGAATGTTACGTCTCGCGTTTTCGTACGTTAAAAGTTTCGTCTTCAGTTAATCGACGTAATCTCGGGGATGAGATTATCTTGAGGTTAATGTAGTATTGCTAATTATAACAAGTGAGAAATAAGTGTCATGAAGGATAAAGGGTAGACAAACCAAAGAAAACGAGTTTCGTTGAAAATGGCCAATTTGGGATAAAGTACGGGTCGACCGATACTACCCGATAGTTATGGACTAGTACCATACAAGGTACCATATGGCCGTGATAATATGATATAAAAAGTATATTAAAAATGAATAGTATTTTTAGGTAGTTTGAGATAATTCTTAATTATACGGATAATTGGTTAATTACCGGATAACGGGACATTACCCAGTTAACTAATAAGTGGATAAAAATTTATAAATTACCCCCCCCCCCCCCCCACCAAAACGTGGCAAGAAGCCACAAATATAGGAAGTGACTAAGTATTTATATAGTCCTATGTGGCTACCTAGGAATTAATGGGATTTAGCAATTAAAAGGTCTTATCGATTCATTTGGACAAAACAAAAAAAAACATCAAAATCCTTAGGTAAGAGACATACTCCACCTTTCCTAAGTTCAAAGGCTTCAAGGAGAAGAAGCCTAATTTCGTTCAAAAATTCAAAGGAGCATAAGCTCATTTCGTTCAAAAAATTCAAAGAAGCAGAAGCTTATTTTCGTTCAAAATATTTCAGCGTAAGTCCATTAAAATTTTGCGGTTACAAAAGAGTACGGTGCAATCTTCAAGAATATTATACGGAATTTTCCTTACTCCAGGTATGTTAAGGCCATCCCTTATTTCTTTTTGTCATGGTCCAAGTTATACAGAAGAAACGAGCAAACACACAGTTTTCAACTCTATTCATAGAAATACTAGGGGTCTCTTTCTTCTTGATTCCCCATGTGACATATTGTTATATCTTCTGTTCATGGGTCTCAAAATAATACGCAGTGAAAAAAGTTTATCCGGAAGGAATAGAGATTATTACATATTTTTCATGCATTTCATTCATTTATTATATGTACATTGACCCATGACCAGATGGCGTTATATATATATATATATGGGATATGGGATATGGAAAAAAGTTTACAGCGTTATATACAGACCACCACTTGATTAATTGGTATATGTTGATGATGTTGCCCACAGTGGCCGAGACGATATGATGGGATGCCCTCAATGGCTTGATGATATTATGTACACCCATACCTATGCATGACACGATATTTATACACACGTGCATGACTTTATAAATGTTTCAGAATTTACAAAGTTATTCAGATTTAAAGATGTGTTTCTTTATTCCATGTTTCATCTATGTCTTTTACGTACTAATTTTCATGCCTTACATACTCAGTATATTTTTCGTACTGACGCCCTATTTCACGGGGCCTGCGTTTCATGCCCGCAGGTGCAGGTAGGCAAGCTGACAGTCCTCCTTCTTAGGATCCTTGATCAGCGAGAGTTGGCATGCTCCACTTGATCCGGAGCTGCTTTTGATTTTGGTACGATATGTTTCTCTATATATGTGTATGGGTATGACGTGGCTCAGTCCCGTCTTTGTATAGTGATATTTCTATTAGAGGTCTGTAGACAGTATGTCTAGTTGGGTTGTATGTGGCTTTGCCGGCTTCCAGTTTTGAGGTATATAGTTGTTTATAGCTGCCTTGTCGGCTCGCCCTACGTATGTTGCACGTACACGTATGTATGCCTTTTTGGGAAGGTTTCCTTCATGTATATTATTGTCGTAATTTAGCAGATGTTATACAGGTTTATATCTTCGACGCGTGCTTAGGGGTGTTTGAAAGGTAGGACTCGGGCACCCATCGCGGCCCATCGGTTTGGGTCGTGACAAAAGTGGTATAAGAGCAGTTCTGTCCTAGGGTTGTCTACAGACCGTGTCTAGTAGAGTCTTATTTATGGGTGTGTTGTGCACCACACTTATAAATAGGAGGCTACAGGACATATAGGATGTTATCCTCTCTTCTTATCTTAGATCGTGCAATATAAGGATTCATGTTCCTAACGACATGTTATATTTTCAGTGATGCCTCCAAGGACTACAGCCGCCCAGAAGGGAAAGACCGTGGCTGGCGAAACTACTAGTCGAGCGCCACGAATTACCAGGGCTCAGGGAGAGTCTGATAGTGAGATTCCATCTCAGACTTCACATACCCCGCCCTTTCCAGAAGAGCTCCGAGGGGCACCAGCTCCAGCGCCCGTCCCTGTACGTCCAACTCCTCAGCCAGATGCACTGGGTCAGGAGATGAGAGATGCTATTCAGCTATTAACCCGATTTGTAGCCGCACAGGCTCGGCGTCAGGAAGTAGGTATTGGTCATACGGATAGGTCCATCAGTACGAGGGTTCATGACTTCATTAACTTAGACCCTCCGGTATTCACTGGGGCAGATCCAAACGAGGACCCTCAGGTACTTATTGATAGAGTGCAGAGGAGGTTAAAGGTAATGAAGGCCATTGCGACTAAGTCAGTTGAACTAGCTTCCTATAGACTCCGAGATGTTGCAGTTAATTGGTACGAGTCTTGGGAATTGTCCAGAGGTGAGGAAGCCCCTCTAGCGGTATAGCAGGAGTTTACAAAGGCTTTTCTTCGACATTATCTGCCACCAGAGCTTAGACGGGCCAGAGTTGATAGGTTCTTGACCCTTCGGCAGGGTAACATGAGTGTTCGGGAGTACAACCTTTAGTTTGATTCGTTGGCTAGGTATGCTCCTACTATTGCATCTAAGATGGAGGATCAGGTGCACCGGTTCGTTATGGGATTAGAGCCTCACTTGCTTAACGATTGTATGTCGGTATCACTTCAGCCAGACATGGATATTTCTCATATTCAGGCATACGCTCAGGGTGTAGAGGAGCGTAAACTGAAACAGAAGGCCAATAGTGAGCATGATAGGGCCCAGAATAAGAGAGAGAGGTCTTCAGGTCCTTCTGGTGAGTTTCGAGGTGGTCAGAGGCAGTAGTTCCCGAGGTATCCAGCCTAGCCATCGGCTAGCGCGCCCCCTCAGTTTGGTGGTAAGAGATTTGATCGTTACACATTGTCACACCCCAAATTCGAGGGACATGACCGGCGCTCGACCGGGTAGCCCCAGTCAAGCGGACCTGGGTGCCTTTCCTACCCCACGTATTACCCCGCATGTTTCATTACTTATTAGCCAAAAGAAATAACCATTTACAATTAAAACACCTATTTATTACAAAACATACACCTGGTACATGATTTCTTAGCGTGGTTTACATTTTACATAGCCCAACATACAAGATACATATCACATAAGTTCGTGACCCATATTTTTTTTGTCTAAGGAGCCTCTAACATTGAAAATGGATGATACAGTACTTGCCGGTAACAAGGCTCCGACTATACCTTATACAAATATCAAAACAAGATCCCAAAATGAAAGTGGCATGAGCCACGCAGGGCCCCGAAAGGAAAGGGGCTCACCAATTTAGCAGATGGAAAGTGATGAGGAGCTACGGTCGGTGGACTGGAGTACCGGCTATGGATCCACCTACAATCATAACACGAATGTAGCGCCCCCGACAAAAGGGACGTCAGTACACTGGAATTGTACTGGTATGTATGAACAAACTTTGCGCCAAGTAAACTCAAGCCATATACAAGTAAGTAACAGTAATAGAAACAACAACCAAATCCATAAAGAAGGAACAATCAAGCCAAACAAGTTTGCAAACTCTCCTGTTTCCCCTTCCACATTTCCACATCAATAGATTTCGCATTTTTGCTCATATTTTCATTTCAACAGTGATTTCGATCACTTTCCACCCTTATTACCTCGGCCACCCTTATTACCTCGGCCACCCTTATCACCACAACCCACACCTTATTACTTCGTGTTGCGGCGCGCAACCCGATCCCACCGTACAGTTTTATTTCACAAACAATCACAACAACAACAATGAACAATTCACAAAGATCACAACAACACTTCTTAAGAAGTAGCAACAATAATTTACAAGTATCTCCATAACCGTTAATACTATTTCCGTCATATTCAACAATTCACAAGTGTTTTACGTTACAACAATACTTGTCCACGATAAGCCATAGATGTTACTATCACAATTATTCCAGTTGCATCACTTACAATTTCCTTCCGTCATATTGTATCTCGGCTAATACCACATATCATATTCGCAATCATGCCAATCACACGAATTTCACAATTTACCCACGTAGATGCCACATACCAAACATTTGAACACCAACAAGGCGATTTTACAAGGTCAAGGTTAGCCATACATACCTGGAGCTGAATTCCTTTTTAATTTCTACTTCCAATTCACCAAATAATCTAGCAACGTCAATATAGTGCACAAATTAATACACATAACTTAGAATTCAAGGTTCAAAATCACTACCCGAACATATTTAGGTTATTAACCGCTTCTTTGCACAAGTCTTTGCTCCCACCCAATTACTCCTACTAAATTTTAGGTTTTAATAGACATGCATGCACAATTTCAACCATAACTTTGAAGAATTAATGCATGAGACTCCCCCCTTAGTTTAAACCTGAAAATCAAGGAAAAAGGTTAGGGATTTTACCTGTAAGGATGGGGATGAGGACAATTACTTTGTATCTTCCCGGCCCGGATCGTTTTGAATAACCAAATTGATGGAAATCGTTTTCTCTCTCAAGAACCCTCTCTTCCTCTCTCTTATTTTGTTCAGAAGAATGTTAGGAATGAGGGGTTGGGGTGTTCTATTACAAAGGGGTCGAGTTTTAAAATTTAGAAAAATAGAAGCCCGAGCAAGATCTGCGGTCGCATTCTGCGATCGCAGAATCGAAATGCGGTTCCGCAGATCGGACCGCAGAAATGCCCCAAAACTCTGAAGGGTCTGTTTGGGTCTGCGACAGGAATGCGGTCCGCATTCCTGTTATACGGTCGCATTTTGCACCGCAGAACTGACCTCCACAAAATCCTTGAGGAATTTATGCGACGATTATGCGGTCCGCATATTGGTTATGCGATCGCATAATGGACCGCATCTTCAACATCAATTTTGACAATTCTTCTGTTTCACTCTGCGGCAGAAATACGGTCCGCATAACTAATCTGCGACCGCATTCTGGACCGCATAATGACATTTTTTTGGAAAATTTTGACTCTTGGTTTTTAAGTGCAAAATCAGTAAAATATTACATATTCTCAACACATATACGAAAATTTTGGCTCGACGAAGTATTATGCCTTGAGCACAAATTTCACTGGGCCTTACACACATATTCAGGGTCTGGTCAGAATTTCAAGGCCTCAGGTTCTCAGTATAGGGGTGAGTCAAATCAGATGAGGCCGTCCTTGCCACAATGTGCTCAATGTGGTAAGCAACATACCAGGCAGTGCCGTATGGGGTTAGGTGTTTGTTATACTTGTAGTTATCCGGGCCATGTTATGAGGGATTGTCCGATGAGAGGTGAAGCAAGCATAGCTCATCCAGCGGAATCTGTAGCTGGTTCGTCATCATCAGTACACCCCCTGGGCAAGGTCCACAAGCACCAATGAGTCGTGGTAGAGGCAGAGGTGGATCATCTAGCTCGAGCAGCCCTCAGAACCGCATTTATGCGTTGGCAGGACGACAGTACCAGGAGTCATCGCCTGATGTTGTTATAGGTATATTATCAATCTTCTCATATGATGTATATGCACTGATTGACCCAGGTTCCACCTTATCATACGTTACTCCGTTGGTTGCTAGTATGTTTGAAATAAAACCTGAATTGGTTAAACCTTTTGAGATGTCTACACCTATTGGGGACTCAGTGATAGCTAAGCAGGTATATAGGGGTTGTATAATAGTAGTTCATGGTCGATCTACCGTAGCAGACTTAATCGAGTTAGATATGGTAGAATTTGATGTTATAATGGGTATAGATTGGTTGGCTTCTTGTCATACCAACGTTGATTGTACATCAAAGATAATCCGATGTCAATTTCCAGGGGAGCCTATTTTGAGTGGAAAGGTAATACGGCATCGTCGAGAGGGAGATTCATTTCCTATCTTAAGGCAAGGAAGATAATCAGAAAGGGCTATATTTATCACTTAGTTCGGGTTCAGGATGTGGAAGTGGTGTCACCAACCATTCAGTCCATCCCTGTGGTTAATGAGTTTTTCGATGTTTTTCTCGATAAGCTTCCGGGCCTTCCGCCAGAGCGAGAAATTGAGTTTGCTATTGACCTACTACCAGATACTCACCCAATATCTATTTCTCCCTATAGAATGGCCCCCGCAGAGCTGAAAGGGTTGAAAGAACAACTGAAGGACTTGCTTGAAAAAGGCTTTATCAGACCTAGTACATCCCCGTGGGGAGCACGTGTGTTATTTGTGAGGAAGAAAGATGGTTCCTTATGGATTTGTATTGATTATAGACAGTTAAATAAGGTGACGATCAAGAATAAGTACCCACTCCCGAGGATTAACGATTTATTTGATCAGTTGCAAGGTGCCAAGTGTTTTTCAAAGATAGACTTGAGGTCTGGGTACCATCAGGTAAGGGTTAAGGATGAAGATATTCCGAAGACAGCATTCAGGACCAGATACGGGCACTTTGAGTTTCGTGTTATGTCATTCGATTTGACCAATGCCCCAGCAGTATTCATGAATTTGATGAACCGTGTATTCAGGACCTTTTTAGATCTATTCGTAATTGTATTTATCGATGATATATTGGTGTATTCTCGTTCAGAGGCTGAACATGCAGACCATTTGCGTACTGTGCTCAGAACTCTACAAAAAGGGAAGTTGTATGCAAAATTCTCTAAATGTGAATTCTGGTTAAACTCTGTAGCTTTCCTTGGGCATATCATTTTGGGTGAAGGCATCTGGGTGGATACACAAAAGATTGAGGCAGTGAAGACTTGGCCTAGACCCACAACACCGACGGAGGTTCGTAGCTTTCTCGGTTTGGCAGGTTATTACAGGAGATTTGTAGAGGGATTTTCTTCCCTTTCGGCACCTTTGACAATGTTGACTCAGAAGGGAGCAAAGTTTCAATGGATTGATGCTTGCGAACGGAGTTTCCAGGCATTAAAGGACAGATTTACGTCAGCAACGGTTGTAATGCTTCCAGAAGGGACCGATGGTTACGCTATCTATTGTGACGCTTCAGGCGTTGGGTTGGGTTGTGGCTTATGCTTTTAGACAACTAATAAAGCATGAGAAGAACTACCCGACCCACGATTTAGAGTTAGCCGAGTGATTCATGCACTAAAGATGTGGAGGCACTACTTGTATGGCATTCATGTTGATATCTATACGGATCATAAGAGCCTCCAGTACATCTGTCACGCCCCAACCTCGGGAGGCACGACCGACGCTCAATCGAGTGAACCCAACTGAGCAAGCCTTTTGGACACTTTCTACCCAACTCAATATGATTAAGGAAACCATGCTTTCGTTTATTTAGACAGTAGGAAAGTTCGCACATGCAACATTGTTAGTTCATTTTATATTACAACCCTTAAACCATCGTTAAGTTTCCAAGATTTCACACAGATACGATTTAGAAGAACTAGAGTTTAGAATTACAACACTGTTCATTGACCCATCCATCACGCGTACATAACCCACACAGACGTCTACGGAGCCTCTAAAGATACAGAAGACATTTATTATAATGCCAGGAACAAGGCCCCGACTATACCTCAAAAGTGGTAATTTATAACAAAATACATACTGCATCACCCCTGGAAGAAAATGGGCTCACCAAGATTGCTGAGTGGAGGATGCTCTGCTACCTACGATCGGCACTGTCTGCTATGAAGCCACCTACATCCATTCAAAGATTTAGCGCCCCCGGCAAAAGGGACGTTAGTACCATGGAATAGTACTAGTATGTATAACTAAACACCATCTCATTAGAAAGAACTATCATACAAGAACAAAGAGATCCTAAGGATCAATCAAAAGCTTTTAACGATCACCACATCATCAAATAGAAGGATCATATAACTTTCACATAATTTCCATAGTTTTAGGTTGGGGCATTTAATACTATTCATCATCATTCACAATACCACCGCTTTCTTGCGCGGAGTCCGATCACGACCCGATCGGCTAGGTTGCGTCATTTGAGACATGTATCTCAATCACAATCTCATTCTCTCTTTCCGGATTAAATATCAGCATAATACTACCATGTGTGCGGCATGGTGTTCGATCACGGCCCGATCGGCTAGACCGTCTTACCACGACTCTGTTCCTTTTTCATTAATCATCTCAATCTTTATTTCACATATATCAATTCATAGGCACTTGGGGCCACAATTATTACATCATACTTGGCACTAGGCCACATTTCATAACTCAAGCTCTTTTCCCCACATTTCACATCATTCCCATTTTAAATTGACCTTGCAATTTAAGATAATAGGCACATACAAGAGCAATTCAAGTTGTAAGCATAGAGAAGATTTCACATAGTTTGGCATAACAATCTCAGTTTAAACTTGACTTGAAGTCTAGGCATTTCAACATATGGTTCACATTCTTCTTATATCCTTAAATTACCAAGAATAGTATATTGAACACATTGAGACTCATCTTTCACATATATATTTGCAACACCAATTCATATGAAATAACAATCAATACTTCAATCAAATTTTGGTCTTACAACATTTGCATGGATACCAAAAGAGCTCAATTTCTAAGAAGAGGAGGTTTTAGCCATACATACCTCAATAGAGCTTTCCTTAAATTCTTACATAATTCCGGAACTCTTAGAAACTTCGATCTATTTTATGAGAATTACAAGTTGAACCAAAAATTAGAGAGAGGATTAAGATTCTAGCTCATTTGAGTATATTATCAAGCACTAAGTGTGCATTGCGATTTTAGGACCTTTCTGTGAGAGATTTTATCATCCTACACCCCATTTGTTATATTTTTAGCTCACAATCTCCCCATACCCTATTATCATTCGTGCATGCAAGATAATCAATCCTTATACCCATGAACCCACTTGTTAATCACTTATTTTAATTAGAATTTCGAAATCAAGGTTATGGCACAAGTTCTTACCTCTTAGGATGAAGGCTTAGGAATTTTTACTTGAAAATCTTCACAAATTTGGGCAAGGATTGTAGTGGCTTGGTGAGAATTAGTTTCTCCCTCTAGAACTCCATCTCTCAATCTAAATGCAGTAGAAATAGCATAAAAGGGTCTAATGGGTTTTTTTTAATGGAATGGGGTCGGGTTTTAAAAGTTAGAAAGTAGGAGCCCCGACTCAATCTGCGTCGCATGTGCGACCGCATAACTGATATGCGGCCCACAAAGGGACCGCAAAACATGAACATTCTGCCCGGGTATGCGACGAAAATGCGGTCCGCATACCTGTTCTGTGGTTGCATAATGCACCGCAGAACTTCCCCTCACAAAATTCCAAGGAGGTTATGCGATGACTATACGGCCAGCATATTGATTATGCGATCGCATAATTGGCCGCATAGTTGACCTCAAAACTAACCAACATCCTGCCTCACTCTGCGGCAACTATGCGGTTCGCATAGCTATTATGCGACCACATAATGGATCGCAGAAATGCACTTTTCTGAAAAACATTTTTCTTAACTTTTTAATGCAAAACTCAATCCAAAAGGTCCGAGCTGACACAATATGGGGAACCACATAAGAAGAGGCATTGGCTGGGCTGAAGAATCTATTCTTGGAGGACGAAGACATGGACTGCAGTGCAATAATTGAGGAGGAAGAGGAAGAATCTTAAGAAGAAACCCACCGAGATTTTCCGCGAGTATGCTACCCGCTGGAGGTCGGAAGCAGCCAAGGTCAGACCATCTTTGGACGAAGAACAGATGAACAAGTTCTTCGTTAGAGCATAGGACCCACAGTATTATGAAAGGCTGATGGTTATTGAAAACCATAAATTCTGCGATATCATCAAACTGGGGGAAAGAATCGAGGAAGGCATCAAAATCGGGATGGTAACGAATTTTGAGGCATTGCAGGCCACAAATAAGGCATTGCAATCGGACGGCATATCAAAGAAGAAAGATGTCGGGCAGTAATGGTGGCTCAAGGCCCGAAATCTCCACTTACCTATCGAACACTTCCACCCACATATCAAACACCTCCATCCACATACCAAGCACCACCACCTTCATATCAACCATCATCCCCCATATATTCCCAACCAGCCACTGTCTATCATACTTATAACTCCCAAATATCTCATTTCCAGTCACCTCCGACTCGCCAAAATTATCCAAGACCAAGACCCAATTTTGACTACAAGCCACCCAAACAATACACCGCTTTTACTGAAGCCATTGACCAGTTGTATAAAAGGTTGAAAGCCGCAGGTTATGTCACTCCGGTTCCCGCTGTGGCATTAGAGAATCCATCCCAATGGGTAAATCCTAACAAAACTTGTGCGTGCCATTCCTGTATGAAGGGGCACACCACTGACGAGTGCCGAGCATTGAAAGATAAGATCCAGACGCTGATTGACAACAAGGTCATACAGGCAAAGGAAGCCAGACCGAATGTTCGCAACAACCCTCTCCCTGATCATAGAGGTGGTGGAATACATGTGATAGAGCCGAACGAAGAGTAGGATCCTGAGGGGTGGATTCGGCTTATACGGGAAGGTGATGACTTTAAACCCTCAGCTACCTCACTCCTATTGTAGTACAGACTCAGTCGCCAATCGAGGTTGAGGTAGCCACATCAGTTCCATTTGAAGTAGAGGTGGCTCCACCCGCGGCCATCCCTGTTCCGTTTGAAGTAGAAGTGGTCGCACCTTTCACAGTGACAGTGTCGACCACACCTCCTTTGAATTCAAAAGAAATACCTTAGGATTATGTCGCCGAAGCTCGGCGAAAAGGAAAGGCAAAGATGGAGGAATCCGACGCTGCACAAGGAATGACTAGGACCGAAAGAATCTATACACCAGAACACCTGGGAGGACCAAGTAAGGATGCCACTACCAAGCAGCCTGTCATTGAAACAGGGCCAGATGACCTTTAAAGGAAAGTACAAGAAAAGGAGTATTCCGTCATTGGTCATTTGAACAAAACCCCAGCTCATATATCCATCCTGTCACTGTTGCAAAATTCAGAGGCGCACAAGAATGCTTTAATGAAAGTGTTGAGCAAAGCTTATGTGCCCAATAATATCACAAGCGGAGAAATGGCAAACATGGTAGGACAGGTGTTGGAAAGTCACAAAATCACTTTCCACGAGGATGTGTTGCCGCCTGATGGTTTGAATCACAACAGGGCACTGCACATCATAGTGCGATGCAAAGACTACTTCGTTACCACGGTCTTGATTGATGGAGGATCCAATCTCAATATTTGCCCATTAACAACACTGAAGAGGTTGGGCAAAGGCCTATACGAGATACGGGAAGGGACCATGAACGTGAAGGCTTTTGATGGGTCTCAAAGAGCTACCATTGGAGAAATCAATCTCTGTCTACAAATGGGGCCTATGTGGTTCGATGTCGAGTTTCAGGTGTTGGACATATCTGCATCCTACAATTTTCTGCTAGGACGACCATGGATACACGCCTCTGGGGCTGTGGCATCAACCTTGCATCAGGCAGTAACGTTTGAATGGAACCATCAGGAGGTGATCATTCACGGGGACGGGAGTAACCGCATTTACACCATCCAAACCATCCCGGTTATCGAAAATCCAAGGAGGCTAGGAGGGGAAACCTATCATCACATCGAACGTGTCAACACCGTTGAGAAAGTCAAATGGTGGAGTAGCAAAATAGAAAGCATTCTAGCATGGTCCAGGTATGAACCCGGGAAAGGGCTCGGAAAAAATCTCCAAGGTATTACTAAACCGATACAGCTGAAGGGTCATGGTATTACCTTTGGGCTCGGATGCCAGTACACATGGCAAGAGTACAAAGATTGGTCGCCTCCATGGAGTGGACCGTATTACCCTCTCGAGCAACCAGTGCCGCATTTGGATCAAGCTTTTCACCAAGCTGACACAATATGGGGAACCGCAGAAGAAGAGGCATTGGCTGGGCTGAAGAATCTGTTCTTGGAGGAAGAAGACATGGACTGCAGTGCAATAATTGAGGAGGAGGAGGAAGAGGAAGAAGGCCTCACTATTCAGAATGTGGAGAAGGGAGCTGTTCTCAGGAACTGTACTGCCACACCATCCCGGCCACGTCGAGTCCCTGGGTAGCTTGGCAGATTTTATTTCTATATCCATTCTAGGCATTTAAGATTTTCATTAATTTGGTTTAAAGACTTACTTGTTTCAAAATAAATGTTCGATTCCTCGAGTCGTACTTGTCTGGATGTTTTTCAGTTTTAATCAAATGCATTGCTCTTAATAAATTTTTATTTTCTAGACACTTCTCTTTCTACAACGTTATCATTGCTTTTCCTGATGAACCGATGACTGTGACATGTAATGAGGCAACGCAACATGAGGATAGTGATTCGGATGAAGAAGACGAGATACCCGAGGAAGTTGTCAGGGAGGTGGAAAACTTTGAGAATAAGCCTAAGTCCAATATGGACGAGACCGAGATAGTCAATCTGAGAGATTCTGAAACACTCAAAGAAACCCGTATAAGTATTCACCTATCACCATCAAAGAAAGAAGAGTACATTCAGTTCCTGAAGGAGTATGAGGACACCTTTGCATGGTCTTATGATGATATGACTGGTTTGAGCACATCCATAGTGACTCACAAGCTTAACCACAAGAATTGGCACGAGAAGTGGCCGTTCACCCTACTTGGATATCGTACCACGGTTCGCGCATCAACCGGAGAAACTCCCTACATGATGGTCTATGGTACTAAAGCTGTCATTCCTGCCGAAGTCGAAATTTCTTTTTTTGAGAATTATATAAGAAGCTGAACTCGGCGATGCAGAATGGATAAGGAGCCGCTACGAACAATTGTCCCTTATGGACAGAAAAAGGATGAATGCAGTATGTCACGGTCAGCTTTATTAGAACAGAATGTCCAAAGCTTTCAACAAAAGGGTCAAACCAAGGCAATTTGCACCAGGACAGCTGGTGCTGAAGAGGATTTTCCCACATCAAGATGAAGCCAAAGGGAAATTCTCTGCCAACTGGCAAGGTCCATACATGGTTCACAGGGTGCTGGCAAGGTCCCACAAAACATACAATTTTTCTTTGAACGCAGGTACATCTGACGTAGCAATAACATCCGCAAATATATACACGTAACAAACTGGACCATCAGACAATGAATATATCTCCAGCTAAGACATATACTACTCTTACTTACTACTCGTTCTTTGCATGGACTAAGCCCTGTCCCACATACTTGCATGAGGCTAATCGTTGCCTCCCTACTTGCACGAGGCTAATCCTTGCCTCCATATCTGCATGAGGCTAATCCTGGCCTCCACATTTGCATGAGGCTAAACCCTGCCTCCCTATCTGCATGGGACTAAGCCCTATCCCACATACTTGCATGAGGCTAATCCTTGCCTCCCCACTTCCATGAGGCTAATCCTTGCCTGCATGAGGATATTCCTGGCCTCCACATTTGAATGAGGCAAAACCCTGCCTCCCTATCTGAATGGGACTAAGCCCTGTGCCATATACTTGCATGAGGCTAATCCTTGCCTCCCCACTTGTACGAGGCTAATCCTTGCCTCCATATCTGCACGAGCCTAATACTGGTCTCCACATTTGCATGAGGTTAAACCCTGCCTCCCTATCTGCATGGGACTAAGCCTTGTCCCACATACTTGCATGAGGCTAATCCTTGCCTCCCCACTTGCGTCAGGCTAATACTTGCCTCTATATCATGCATGAGGCTAATCTTTGCCTCCCCATCTGCATGAGGCTAACCCTTGCCTCCCTATCTGCATGAGGCTAATCCTGGCTTCCCCAATTGAATGAGGCTAATCCTTGCCTCCCTATCTGCATGAGGCTAATCCTTGCCTCCCGACTCGTTT
>NW_017671014.1:92660-126504 GCF_001879085.1 Nicotiana attenuata
CAGGTTACTGATTTTGGTTATACTCCCACTTATGTTAGCAAAATAATGAGCAGTTATTTTCCTAACAAATTAAGAGTGGAGAAGTCTTATTTGAAACAGATAGTAACCACTAGATCCTGGGTAAACGATGAGGATGCGGTGAAGTTGTTTTAATATTTTTAAAAAATGTTTAAAAAAACTATTTTAAATCATTTCAGTACACAAAGATATTTTTGGAACTCATTTATTATTTTTTATAAATTATTTTGTTATTAAAAGTGGCTATTTAAAATCTGACCCTATTTGTATTTCAATTTTGGTCCTAATTTGACCCAATACCCAGCCCAATTTTAACCTAAACCTACCCAGCCCAAACCCTAATACCCGATCTATCCCCAAACCCTTTCAATCTCGACCGTTGATCATAGAGATCAACGGCCACAATCCACCCTTTCCTTTTTTAGTTTCAAACGACCCCTAAACCCTAATCATTTTGCACCAACAGCCACCTTTGAATCCCTTCCTTTCGAGTTCCCTCTGAAACAACCCCTAACCCTAATCGGCGTCACCCAAAATCGACCCCAAACCTCTAAATCCCTATCCAATCTATGGCGTCCTATGGTTGTACGAAGCCTCTACTTGTCTCCTATCCCCTTGGGTGTTCGATTATGTGGTTTTTGTAGAAGAACCTCGAAGAGATCTGGTCCAGATCTCGTTCAAAGCTTTTCAAGGGTTCGTCCATGGTTTGCGAGTGATTTCTACTGAAATTCCATGGTTTAAATCCCTGGTTCAAAACATGATTCTCTTTACCCCTCCCCTTTCTCCTCAAAACCCTAATCTTTGGCCATGAATCCGTCCCGATCTTTGTAGATCTGGAAGGATTCTGAGTTTTTCAGCAACTTTTCTTTAAAAATTTCTAGTTTCTTTACTGCCAACCGATTTTAGCACTATGTTTTAAGTTCTTTGTTTGAATCTCTGCATGTTTGAAATATTCTTCAAGTTTCTGTGATTTTTCTTTAAGCTTCTCTTATTCCTCTACCACTGAGTGATTTAAAACACTACCATACTTCAGGTTTTTGACTTCTATGTCTAGGGTTTCCCCAAATTTTCTTTCTCCAAAACGTTCAATAAATTTTAAGTGTTTAATCTCCTGTTTCTTGTGCGCCTTTAACCGATTTCTGAGGTTTGCTTTAACCCTAACTCGTTTATGCTGAAAGCCCTAATTTTTTCGACGTTATTGTTTGGATTCTGAGTTCGTCTAGATAAGTTTGTGTACTAACTTTGCCCTATGCTTTGGTTTCTGTGATTCTTCTCCTAATGTGCCTCTATTGATGTTCTTGGTTCAACTTTTCTACCGGTTCTATATGTCCATGTTCATTCTTTGCCTATTCATGGTAAACCTGTACTTTTCTCCTTAAATCAGTGATTAGTTCGGATTCTTGATATATCAATTTGTTAAAGACCTATGTGCTAATTCCTGACTATTCAATTTATTTACAATCTTGACTAGCCTTCTTACCTTATTTAATTTAATCGTGATATTCACTGATTCTTTATTGATCATTTCCTTAGTTAAACCTCTGTCTATTTACCCCTAATTGCTCGTTTGATTTTCTTTCCTTAAATATGTTCTGCCTTTACCGTTGGTTAATTACCCTTAATTGAGGGAAAATCATACTAATTGATGTATAATTGATTATGTGGCTTCTATAATTGCAGAAGGGTGGATTCCCTTTACCTTATTTTCCTTGCCCTTAACTGCTATATATACTCTCCTTTACTCCTCACTTCTGGACACGAACACTAGTTCCTCCACACTCTCACGCTCTAAAAGCTCTCTCTCTGTTCTCTTACTTGTAATTCTCACTAACCCAGCCGGCTGTAAGCCAAAGCTGGCTACTTGTACCATCTCTGCTCTATACTCTATATTCTCTCCTTAACTGGTATGTCCTGATTCAATTCATCTCCAAAAACTATGTGTTTCTTTGTTGTTTCAGTTCATTAGTTGTGGCTTTCAGTCTTGTGTATTATTTTACTATCATGTTGCTCAATGTATAACAACATGCTTAGATTACACTGCCTGACTACTATATCACTCAGCATGCTTAAGTTTGTTCTGTTAAAAGTTGTAATTAGTATGTTGCTTAGCATGCCCCAATCCCGCTTTAGAGAATTGCATGAAACCTATTTGTTCATTAGTATGTTCAAGTTTCATTGTTTGTGTATTGGCCATGGTTAAAGACCTATGTGTTCTCAGCTGTCTTTGTAATTAACTTGTCAATTCCATGACTTCTTGAAGAGTCTGTGTATTTGTCTGCTGTCAATAAGGTGCATTCTATTTGTCCCTACCCCTCTCTCCTTGTGTGAAGTCTACTTGCACAAAAAAAAGTCTTCTGAGGCTGCTTTGAGACTGATATGCTGATTTTTAAAAGGCAGAATACATAGACAGACACTTAAACTATCAAAGAAAGTTCACTTGAACACCTCAATTGAGCCATTTTCCACCGAAACACTTTTACTATACTTTTACTGCACCAGTTTAACACGTCTGAAACACAATTCGGTGATGTGGCATAGTGTGTCATGCCCACCTCTTTAGAGAGCGTGAAACACAATTTTATCTTGTGTGAGACTCTTCAGAATCAAACATGTGGACAGGTCGGTCCCACTTCTATCACTCTTTCAACTCTCTTTTTTTTGTTTTTCCTCATCCCCAAATAGTCCCCCTAATTTCTTTTCCTTTTCTATGCAATACATTATCCTTAATCTCCATAGCAGAACACCAACAGTTGCAACCTTAATGATTCAGATTATTGGAGATTTCGTTTAAGGATATTTAAAAAATGTTGTTTCTAGATCTTTAAATATTTCATATGTCAACGAATATCACTATTTCTCCAATTGCTTCATCATGTCCTTTTTCAGAAGATGTAAGAACCCTAAAAAACCAACTTAAAATCCCTTCTTAAAAAGATAGCATCTATAAATAAAATCATATTTTGAAAATAAATTTTAAATGGAGGTTGAGGAAAGGAAAAATCCTTAAATTGATCTTTTCACCTAATTTTCTTCGACAACACACTTCAGACACTTTAAACTCATTTTCCATAAATCTTGTTTTCATTGTCAACCCATATTTATTCCCCAAGAATTATATCATTTCCTTTTCATGGGAAAACTCAAAAACTATATGAGGAAATATATAAGAGCAGACAAGTGTTGGACTAAAGAAGAAGAAAATGATATGTGTCATGAATCTGATACGAGAAAAGGTTGTTGGTGATTAGATGAGATATGGGTCACATTGAAGGATATAAATCTCGATGTTTTGCTGTAGAAATTGAAGGAGAATTGCTTGGTATTGGAGAAGAAAGAGAAAAGGAAAAACAAAATTAGGGGGCTGTTTGGGGATGAGGAAAACGAAACAGAGAGATTTGAAAGAAGTGATACAAGTGGGACCCATGCTGGAAAATTAGGGGGACTGTTTGGGGATTCAGAATAAGGTAAATAAATTTGGTTTTAGGTAAAATAATCTATGTGTTATTGTAAAAAACGTGTCAATTTTTAATTGGTTAGATTATCCATGCTGGAAGAGCGTGAACAAACGCGTCAAAAAATTTATAAGCTCAGGTCGGACGTGTTAAACTGGTGCAGTAAAAGTATAGTAAAAGTGTTTTGGTGGAAAATGGCTCAGTTGAGGTGTTCAAGTGAACTTTCTTTGAAAGTTTAAGTATCTGTCTATGTATTCTGCCTTTTTAAAATATTCTTTTTTTTATGTTTTTCCAACTACTGTTTTACTCAAATCAGTACAGGTTTTCAGAAAACTCTTTCATTCCTAAGGCCCTCTTGCTACTGCTTACCAAACTATTTCAAATCATTATGCACTCTCATATTACTCTTAGATTGCTAGGGTCTGCCCCTCTGATATGTGTACTGCCTTGAAACCCTTGAGATCTCTCTGAACTCTGGCATATCAGGGCTGGCACTTCCACACTGCACATAATCAGTCTTTGTTTGAGGAAAGTCTGGGTGTGAGCACGGTTAGGGATCCTTGAGATTCTTAGGGAACTCTGACACACCTAGACATAAATTGGGCTATGGAACTTTGGGCATCTGAGATCAGTAAAGTCTTGGTACACCATGACTGCTTTGGGCCTACTTAAAGCTCCCTATAGTTTATTTTCTATTTTATTTATGTAATTCATTCAATACCTGGTCTGTAATAATTATTTGTAAACAAACATTGGGGTGATTAGTGAAAAAGGATGGATAGTCATATATTATGGGTAAATTGGGTAGATAACATGCCTATAGGATCTGCTTTGGTTTAGATGAGTTATGTTTGCTTTACTTCCACAAATTAGAAGCCATGACTATGGGATCTAAACCGGCTTTAATAATAGAGATCATACCCATAGGGTTAAAATAAGCCCTAATAGTTATCATGACTATAGGGGTTTCCCTTTGGTTAAATGAATGCTGTTTGTTTCACCTTATGTTTAATTAGAAATCATGCCTATAGGACTTAAAACTAGTTTAGTTAGAAAAATAGTTTAATTCATGCTTGTTTATTCCGAATCGGTTTAATTAACTAATCTGCCCGCTTTTTAATAAGTTTTCAAATGCCGCCTTAATTAATACTGCTAGAAAGCATGCTTATAGGATCTCAAGTTGTCCGTTTAAAATTGTTTACTGTTTTACTGCATTCCTGATCAATAATAGATACCATGCTTATAGGACATCGCTATTATACGCCTAGGAAAGCCTGTAGGACGATTAAAATTCTGCAACTATAAAACTGCGCTTCGTTATTTGAGACTACTCATATTCAACAGGTCTAAAATTAGTAGGCAACCTGAATAGGTCTTTGACACTTTGGTCCTAATTCAATACTGTATACTCTCTCCTAGATATCATGTTCTAAGGTTTCTCTCTTAAATACCTGAAACAGTTGTTTGAGACGTGCGCTTATTTGTTCTGCTTGTGGAGGTAAAATGTGAGCCTTTAATTGTTCCCCCCTTTAATTGCAGTCCTAATTATTTTGGTTGACGCTTAGACTTTTCTCCTTTAAACACCTTAGGATGTTCTAGAACTACCTAAATTAGAGGTCCTAAACACCTCCAGGGCTACAAGGAAGGGACGGGTAGAGCACGCATAGGATATCCTTTCAAGGTTGCTAGAACGCTTTAGGCTATGACCAAGGGGAGGGAATTGGGCAGTAAGGATATGATGACTACGTGCTAATGTCACGTGTAGCCCCTCATTGAGGAGTGATTACCGGGAATTGTGTGGGTATGATCCTGTAGGCTAATCAACCTAGGACCCCCTTTTTCCAAATTTCATATGTGTTTTAATAAACTTTCTTCTCTTTACATATACATGTGCAAATTTATCTCTTGCCTGAATCGTACCTGTGTTTAGAATATGAAAGCATGCCTTTACTTGCAAGTACGTGTTAAAATTGTTTACTTGTTCAAACGACTGATTCATATAAGTTTGGCCGGGAGGCACCGTTGTGGACCGTGAGGGGTGCGTAACACCTTCCCCTCGAGGTTATTACGAGCCCTTACCCTAAATCTCTGGTGATGCAAACTAGTCCATGGGTTAATTTCTCAAGGTGCCCTAACACACCATAATCCGTTAGGTGGCGACTCTTTAAATACCCAATTGCCAAAAGGAAAAGAGTTGTTCCCCCATGAAATGTCGAAACTCAGACGTTCTCCGCGAGGAGGAAAAAAGGGGGCGCGACAGCATGGCGACTCTGCTGGGGATATGTTTAGGCTCTTACCAAAACGAACTTATTTTTTGAAGCATGCTCTATCCCACGTACCCTTTTCCCTTACTTGAATTTAATTGTTTATTTTTTAAGCATTTATGACTTCTTTATCACCCTGAAACTGACTTGTCTCTTTGTATTCTTCTTCGGTAACTGTCTTTCAATTATTTAAATACTGCATTATTATTTTCTTATGTGCAAATAATTGACAACATGCTGTTATTGCTGCATATACTCCACATCATATTCCACTTGTGCGTATCAAAATCCTATAGCAATGCTTGATGAGTGGTTGTGCTCTTCCAATTTATTACCCTTAAATTTGGAAGGGCTTATTTGCAGTAAAACTAGTCGATCAGTGGTGCAGTCGACGGTTCCGTGCCTTTCCCCCTCAAGTTGTCCGCTTGAGGGTACCAGTCTGGACCCCCATAGTAACCTTACTCTGATCGTATTTGTGCATGCATCATGGTCAAACCTAGTCGGATTAATATGTTGTCCACATAATAATCCTTTAAGACAAGCCTTATCCAAAAGTCCACCGGGGTTTCCATAATCCCAACATACACAACCACGTTCTATGCATTAATTTGGAGAACTTAATGCTAATATGCTAATCATGAATGTACAAATAGTCGAGTCTGGTGAGGGAGAGGGGACTAACCCTTTTGTTTTGCAGAAAATGAGGCACGAGGTCCCCAAATTCGGTATGGTTAGCAATATTCCACCATTGCTACTAGATTGGTGGGAGGACCTTTCCTCAAGTGACAAGAAACATGTAAGAAATTACTTGGGCAATTTACCTTCTCTACTAGATATTGAGCCAAACAATAGGTTGACCGAGGCTGCCACTTTGTTCTGGGATAGTGAAAGGGCTGTGTTCCATTTTGGCGACATAGAAATGACTCCACTTCTAGAAGAAATTGTAGGACTTGCGGGATTGACTTGGGATAGCCCTGGGTTATTGGTGCCGGAGAACCGTACTGGTAAAGGGTTTTTAAAGATGATGGGGCTGAAGAAAAATGCTGAATTGGGATGCCTGAAGGAATCCTACATACCCTTCGAGTATCTGTATGAGAGATATGGCCATAGCAAGTCATACAGTACCTTCTATGACGAGCTTTCTATCACTTCTCTAGGCCACAAACACCGCAGAGTGTTCGTGTTCATTGTGTGCTTCTTGGGCCTGATAGTATTCCCAATGAAAAGGGTAAGAATCCACACTAGGTTGGCCATGGTCGCCAAGACTTTGATGGAAGGGATCAATGGACAGACATACACCATAGTCCCCATGATCATAGTTGACATCTACAGGGCTCTGGAGCGCTGTCAAAGAGGGTCAAACATTTCGAGGGTTGTAACCTGTTGCTGCAGTTGTGGTTATTAGAACATCTTCAAAGGGGCCAGTATCGCCAAGAATTTCCGCAAAGGGCTTGGAATGACCATATTGCCTTCCATCACCCCAAGCGGATGACCTATATTCTGGACAGGTTTGCTCAGCCGGAAAGTGCCAAAGAGTGGGTAGATTTCTTCGACAATCTGACCGAGGAACAAGTGCAATGGATGTTCGGATGGTTCCCAACAGACGAATTTATCATCATTTCCAGGGATGCTCCACACTTGGTGCTGATTGGGTTGAGGGGAATATACCCTTATGTCCCTATCCGAGTTATGAGGCAAGCAGGCAGGAAACAAGTTGTACCAAGGGTCGCGAAGATGAGTCATTTCAGAGCAGACTTTCAAGACGACAACGTCCCTTACAAGTGCCAAGCTCAACACATGTGGCACTGCAAGATCATTGTGGAAAAGAACACCATTGAGCCTGACAGGTATCATGTAGGGGGTGAACCTCTCTACCCGGCATGGTTAGAAGACAATCTAAAGGGAATGGTGAGGCCAGGAGCCGGTCGAGGGAATAGAATCATAGACGAAGAAGCTGAAGCTCAAGTCAAATACAACAGGCTGCGCAAAAGGGTCCAGGACTCTGAGAATGAGCATCGGGAAATAGATGAGAGGAATGTGAGGTTGATCGAAGAATGGAAAGAAATGGCAGTCACTTCCAACAGGAAGTTGGAATATCTGGAGCGAGGAATAGTGGAGCTGGAGGGTAAAGTCATAAAGAGGATTGAGGATTTCCAGAACGCTGAAGGAACTGAAGGAGGACATCTGGCCAGAGCCTACATGTTGCTGGGTCTGCGCGAGCTGGGGGACCTGTACGATGGAGTTTGGAAGATAGAATCTGGGGAAGGTCCTTCTGGGAAAAAATTGACTAGATTTATTTGCTTTCTCAAAATGTAATAAGGCCAAGTGCAAATATTGACTTATTTTTCTATTATCTTAGTGTCGTTTTGGGATTCGTCTGTCTTTCATATTATGAAATGAGGCATTTGTTGGCATCTAAAGTTCTCCAAATCTATTTGTCGCTAGGCCTACCTCGGGCACAACGAGGCTCCCAAATTAGGGCGCGAATTTACATTCCCGCAATATGTGTTTAAATACTGCAACACTACAAAATCCATACTAACTTGTTAGCTTTTTGTTTTTCCTTTATTTTTGATTATTCCCATCCCCTAAGGTTGGTTCACTCATACTGGCATCATCAGCGTATCATACCAGATCCAGAGGCCCTCCACTACCTCCTCCTCCAAGCAATATAAAAGGCAAAGGAAAAACAAAAATGGACGACTTAAGTGGTATTCGAAAGGAGAATGTCAAGAACGCAGAGACTTCAAACGGCCGGAGTACCCCGGCACCAAATGATCTAGTCTTAGGATTGGAACAAAAGATACTGGAGCTACAAGGAGAGCTTGAGCAGGTTCGCAACTTGGCAAACTTATTACTCACCTTGAATGTCCCCGACATCAACCAACAAAACACAAAGAACCCAGCACCTCCCCAAAACACACCAAACCAACATCCACAAAACCCTCCTGCACCACATCAATACACAACCCACCTCAAAATCTCAATCCCTTACCAATACCAACTCCACCACAACACCACCACCAATCAATCCAGTACCCACCAACCACCACTTACCACACTCCCCAAAACACACCACAACCCATTCCCGAACCTCAAAACTCAACCAATGACCATCACTACACCCAAGTCCCTGGCACTCATCAAAACAACCCCGTATATGTGGAGACCATACCTCACTTTACTCAACCAACTTCCTATGCACCAGAATCCTCTGAGAAGGACCTGCTCATTAAATACATGGCTGAAGAACTCAAGAAATTGACAAGTCGGGTTCAGGGTGTCGAAGGCGGCAAAGGGATAGAAGGTTTGAATTATGAAGACCTATGCATACAACCAGATGTAGAACTGCCGGAGGGGTACAAGCCTCCTAAGTTCGAGATGTTTGACGGTACAGGTGATCCTAGGGTTCATCTAAGGACCTATTGTGACAAGCTCGTCGGGGTCGGAAAGGACCAAAAGATCCGGATGACACTCTTCATGAGGAGTCTTACTAGCGATGCTTTGTTCTGGTACATCAGCCAGGATCCCAAGAAATGGTCCAATTGGGTAGGTATGACATTGGATTTCATGAACCGATTCAGGTTCAACACAGAAAACGCACCCGATGTTTTCTACATCCAGAATCTAAAGAAGAAACCCACCGAGATTTTTCGCGAGTATGCTACCCACTAGAGGTCGGAAGCGGCCAAGGTCAGGCCATCTTTGGACGAAGAACAGATGAATAAGTACTTCGTATGAGCACAGGACCCACAGTATTATGAAAGGCTGATGGTTATTGAAAACCATAAATTCTCCGATATCATCAAACTGGGGGAAAGAATCGAGGAAGGCATCAAAAGCGGGATGGTAACAAATATTGAGGCATTGCAGGCCACAAATAAGGCATTGCAATCGGGCGGCATATCAAAGAAGAAAGACGTCGGGTAGTAATGGTGGCTCAAGGCCCGAAATCTCCACTTACCTTTCGAACACCTCCACCCACATATCAAATACCTCCATCCACATACCAAGCACCACCACCTATATATCAACCATCATCCCCCAGATATTCACAACCAGCCAATGTCTATCATACCTATAACTCCCAACCATCTCATTTCCAGTCACCTCCGACTCGCCAAAATTATCCATGACCAAGATCCAATTTTGATCGCAAGCCACCCAAATAATACACCGCTTTTGCTGAACCCATCGACCAGTTGTATGAAAGGTTGAAAGCCGCAGGTTATGTCACTCCTGTTCCCGCTGTGGCAGTAGAGAATCCATCCCAATGGGTCAATCCTAACGAACTTGTGCGTACCATTCCGGTATGAAGGGGCACAACACTAACGAGTGCTGAGCATTGAAATATAAGATCCAGACCCTGATTGACAACAAGGTCATACAGGCAAAGGAAGCCACACCCAATGTTCGCAACAACCCTCTCCCTGATCATAGAGGTGGTGGAATACATGTGATAGAGCCGAACAAAGAGTGGGAACCTGAGGGGTCGATTGGGCTTATCCGGGAAGGTGATGACTATAAACCCTCAGCTACCCTCACTCCTATTGTAGTACAGACTCAGTCGCCAATTGAGGTTGAGGTAGCCACATCAGTTCCATTTGAAGTAGAGGTGGGTCCACCCGCGGCCTTCCCTGTTCCGTTTGAAATAGAAGTGGTCGCACCTTTCACAGTGACAGCGTCGACCACACCTCCTTTCAATTCAAAAGAAATACCTTAGGATTATGTCGCCGAAGCTCAGCAAAAAGGAAAGGCAAAGATGGAGGAATCCGACGCCGCACAAGGAATGACTAGGACTGGAAGAATCAATACACCTGAACACCTGGGAGGACCAAGAAAGGATGCCACTGCCAAGCAGCCTGTCATTGAAACATGGACAGATGACCTTTGGAGGAAAGTACAAGAAAAGGAGTATCCCGTCATTGATCATTTGAACAAAACCCCAGCTTAGATATCCATCATGTCACTGTTGCAAAATTCAGAGGCGCACAAGAATGCTTTAATGAAAGTGTTGAGAGAAGCTTATGTACCAAATAATATCACAAGCAGAGAAATGGCTAACATGGTAGGACAGGTGTTGGAAAGTCACAAAATCACTTTCCATGAGGATGAGTTGCCGCCTGAGGGTTTGGATCACAACAGGGCACTGCACATCACAGTGCGATGCGAAGACTACTTCATTACCATGGTCTTGATTGATGGAGGATCCAGTCTCAATATTTGCCCATTAACAACACTGAAGAGGTTGGGCAAAGGCCTATACGAGATACGGGAAGGGACCATCAACGTGAAGGCTTTTGATGAGTCTCAAAGAGCTACCATCAGAGAAATCAATCCCTGTCTACAAGTGGGGCCTACGTGGTTCGATGTCGAGTTTCAGGTGCTGGACATATCTGCATCCTACAATTTGCTGCTAGGACGACCATGGATACACGCCGCTGGGGCTGTGGCATCAACCTTGCATCAGGCAGTAAAGTTTGAATGGAACCATCAGGAGGTGATCATTCACGGGGACGGGAGTAACTGCATTTACACTAGCCAAACCATCCCAGTTATCGAAAATAGAAGGTGGCTAGGAAGGGAAACCTATCATCACATCGAACGTATTAACTCCGTTGAGAAAGACAAATGGTGGTGTAGCAAAATAGAAAGCATTCTGGCATGGTTCGGGTATGAACCCGGGAAAGGGCTCGGAAAGAATCTCCAAGGTATTACTAAACCGATACAGCTGAAGGGTCATGGTACTACCTTCGGGCTCTGATAGCAGTACACATGGCAAGAGTATAAAGATTGGTCGCCTCTATGGCGTGGACCGTATTACCCTCTCGAGCAACCAGTGCCGCATTTGAATCAAGCTTTTCACCAAGCTGACACAATATGGGGAACCGCACAAGAAGAGGCATTGGCTGGGCTGAAGAATCTGTTCTTGGAGGACGAAGACATGGACTGCAGTGCAATAATTGAGGAGGAGGAGGAAGAGGAAGAAGGCCTCACTATTCAGAATGTGGAGAAGGGAGTTGTTCTCAGGAACTGGACCGTCACACCATCCCGGGCCCGTCGAGTCCCTGGGTAGCTTGGCAGATTTTATTTCTATAGCCATTCTAGGCATTAAAGATTTTCAGTAATTTGGTTTAATGACTTACTTGTTTCAAAATAAATGCTCTATTCCTCGAGCCGTACTTGTCTAGATGTTTTTCAGTTTTAATCAAATGCATTGCTCTTTATAAATTATTATTTTCTACGCACTTTTCTTTCTATAGCGTTATCATTGCTTTTCTTGATGAACCGGTGGCTGTGACATGTAATGAGGTAACGCAACATGAGGATAGTGATTCGGATGAAGAAGACGAGATGCCCGAGGAAGTTGTCAGGGAGGTGGAAAACTTTGAGAATAAGCCTAAGTCCAATATGGACGAGACCGAGATAGTCAATTTGAGAGATTGTGAAACACTCAAAGAAACCCGTATAAGTATTCACCTATCACTATCAAAGAAAGAAGAGTACATTCAGTTCCTGAAGGAGTATGAGAACACCATGCATGGTCTTACGATGATATGACTGGTTTGAGCACATCCATAGTGACTCACAAGCTTAACCACAAGAATTGGTACGAGAAGTGGCCGTTCGCCCTACTTGGATATCGTACCACGGTTCGCGCATCAACCGGAGAAACTCCATACATGATGGTCTATGGTACTGAAGCTGTCATTCCCGCCGAAGTCGAAATTCCTTTTTTTGAGAATTATACAAGAAGCCGAACTCAGCGACGCGGAATGGATAAGGAGCCGCTACGAACAATTGGCCCTTATAGACGGAAAAAGGACGAATGCAGTATGTCACGGTCAGCTTTATTAGAATAGAATGTCCAGAGCTTTCAACAAAAGGGTCAAACCAAGGCAATTTGTACCAGGACAGCTGGTGCTGAAGAAGATTTTCCCACATCATGATGAAGCCAAAGGGAAATTCTCTCCCAACTGGCAAGGTCCATACATGGTTTATAGGGTGCTGACAGGAGGGGCACTCATACTCGCAGAAATGGACGGAGAAATCTGGCCAAAACCAATCAATTTAGACGTAGTCAAGAGATACTATGCTTAGACTATTTAATAATAATAAAATTTCCATTCCCCCCCCCCCCAAAGATCAGAAACTGGGGCAGAATTTTGAAGAGGACCCTCAAAATTCCGGAGCAAGTCCAGCCGACGCCAACATATGACAGACGATCAGAAATCGGTTAAGAAACTGGGGCAGAATTTTGAGAAGGATCCTCAAAATTTTGAAGAAGGTTTGTCAAGGCTCATTACCCGCAACCGACCGAAGGATTATCTACCAAACTGGGGCAGAATTGTGAGGAGGACCCTCAAAATTCTAACATAAGAAAGTTGCAGTGTCTCTGAAATGTGTTACAGTCACTAGTTCATTTAAATTACTTGATATTTCAATATGTTTCTAAATAACTCTATTTTTATCAATAATTGCATATTTTCGAAAACTCTATTTTCGTAACAGTTAGGTGTTACCCAGGGAAACTCGAAAGGCCTCCAGAACGGAGCAAAGCAAGGCCAGCGGGCAGAAGCACAAACCAACCTCCCCCCACAAAACTTACAATTTTTCTTTGAACGCAGGTACATATGACATAGCAATAGTGTCTGCAAATATATAAACGTAACAAACTGGACCATCACACACCGAATATATCTCCAGCTAAGACATATACTACTCTTACTTACTACTCGTTCTTTGCATGGGACTAAGCCCTGTCCCACATACTTGCATGAGGCTAATCCTTGCCTCCCCACTTGCATGAGGCTAATCCTTGCCTCCATATCTGCATGAGGCTAATCCTGGCCTCCACATTTGCATGAGGCTAAACCATGCCTCCCTATCTGCATAGGACTAAGCCCTGTCCCACATACTTCCATGAGGCTAATCCTTTCCTCCCCACTTGCATGAGGCTAATCCTTGCCTGCATGAGGCTAATCCTGGCATCCACATTTGCATGAGGCTAAACCCTATGTCCCTATCTGCATGAGACTAAGCTTTGTCCCACATACTTGCATGAGGCTAATCCTTGCCTCCCCACTTGCATGAGGCTAATCCTTGCCTCCATATCAGCATGAGGCTAATTCTGGCCTCCACATTTGCATGAGGCTAAACCCTGCCTCCCTATCTGCATGGGACTAAGCCCTGTCCCACATACTTGCACGAGGCTAATCCTTACCTCCCCACTTGCATGAGGCTAATCCTTGCCTGCATGAGGCTAATCCTGGCCTCCAAATTTGCATGAGGCTAAACCCTGCCTCCCTATCTGCATGGTACTAAACCCTGTCCCACATACTTGCATGAGGCTAATCCTTGCCTCCCCACTTGCATGAGGCTAATCCTTGCCTCCCTATCTGCATGAGGCTAATCCTTGCCTCCCCATGTTTGCATGAGGCTAATCCCTACCTCCATATTTGTATGAGGATAATCCCTGCATCCACGCCTGCATGAGGCTAATCCTTGACTCCCTACTTGCATGAGGCTAATCCTTACCTCCATAATTGAATAAGGCTAGTCCTTGCCTCCCTACCCGCATAAGGATAATCCTTGCCTCCCCATATTTGCATGAGGCTAATCCCTACCTCTATACCCGCATGAGGCTAATCCTTACCTTCCTATATTTGCATGAGGCCAATCCTTGCCTCCCCATACCTGCAAGAGGCTAATCGCCGCCTCCATATCTGCATGAGGCTAATCCTTGCCTCCCCACTTGCATGCGGCTAATCCCTGCCTCTCTATCTTGCATGAGGCTATTCGTTGCCTCCCCACTTGCATGAGGCTAATCCTTGCCTCCATACCTACATGAGGCTAATCCTTGCCTCCATACATGCATGAGGCTAATCCCTGCCTCCACATTTGCTTGGGACTAAGCATTGTCCCTCCTTGCATAAATATTGCTCTATTCCGGCAATATCTATTTACTTTGCAACCAGGCTAAGCTCAGCCCTTCATTTCACAAGACTAAGCCCTATCTTGTTAGCATCATGTTACTACACCTCATGGACTGAAATATCGCCAATCTATCCAAATGCGTCATTGTGTAAAAGGCATCATCCTCATAGACGGAAGACACCATGCCATGGCCTGAGGATCTTTCAAATTAGCATATCATTATTCAAAGGCGTCATGGTTCGGAGGCACCATCTACATGGCCAGAGAACACCATTTCGTGGCCTGCGAATCCCTCACTAAACAATTCATGGCCCAGGACATCATGGTCCGACGATATCATCCTTCAACCGTCCAAGGACAACTTTCATGGTCCAAAGGGAATCTGCACCATGTTTAAATTTCCGCACAAATCTATGTTTGTAGCATCTCTTTATCTGCAGGTGACCAGCAAGCAACCGCTATCCTAGCAGGAGCAACCTCACTCCAGTTCCTTCAAACTATCTCAAGATTAACGATTCACCATAACCGCACTTGCATCTCGTGTCCGTCCTTGCAATGACTTCATCGGTATATTCCGCCAATGAAGAACTACACATGGCCTGATTCCTGTAAAACCAGGGATATGTAGGCAACTCAAGATCGGAGTCCGGCCTCTATCTTTCAAAATACCCCATTTTGTCAAGATTGGCCATTATTTCTTTATCCGAAAACTTTTTCACCCTTTCGGGTAAAGAGGGGCAGCTGCTGATACCCAATTTTTCCTCATATATTTTTAATACATATATATACTTTCAATATAGCACATATGTAGTTATAAGCATGCATAAACAGTTTTATAATTTTTCTACAGTTTTAAAAGCTCCAAATAAATTTATTTCTTCTCTTTTTATTATATAAATATCCAATAATTATCCTTCATACTACTTTTGTAGTGATTTAGCCATCTAAATTCATTATTCATGCCATCATAGTGTTTAAATATTTTTAGTGCATTTTTATAATTACATTTACATTTTTAGGGCTAAACTACATATCTTTGCAATAATAGCCCATACTAATGTATAGTAATATTATTTATGTATAAAATCGTCTTTTAATATTTTAAAAAATGTTAAATAACTATTTTAAATCATTTCAGTACACAAAGATATTTTTGGAACTCAGTTATGTTTTTTATAAATTATTTTGTTATTAAAAGTGGCTATTTAAAATCTGGCCCTATTTGTATTTCAATTTTGGTCCTAATTTGATCCAATACCCAGCCCAATTTTAACCTTAACCTACCCAGCCCAAACCCTAATACCCGATCTTGCCCCAAACCCTTTCAATCTCGGCCGTTGATCACTGAGATCAACGGCCACAATCCACCCTTTCCTTTTTTAGTTTCAAACGACCCCTAAACCCTAATCATTTTTCACCAACAACCACCTTTGAATCCCTTCCTCTCGAGTTCTCTCTGAAACAACCCCTAACCCTAATCGCCGTCACCCAAAATCGACCACAATCCTCTAAATCCATGTCCAACCTATGGCGTCCTATGGTTGTATGGAGCCTCTACTTGTCTCCTATCCCCTTGGGTATTCGATTATGTGGTTTTTGTAGAAGAACCTCGAAGAGATATGGTCAAGATCTCGTTCAAAGCTTTTCAAGGGTTCGTCCATGGTTTGCGAGTGATTTCTACTGAAGTTCCATGGTTCAAATCTCTGGTTCAAAACAGGGTTCTCTTTACCCCTCCCCTTTCTCCTCCAAACCCTAATCTTTGGCCATGAATCCGTCCCGAGCTTTGTAGATCTGGAAGGATTCTGAGTTTTTCAGCAACTTTTCTTTAAAAATTTCTGGTTTCTTTACTGTCAACCGATTTTAGCACTATGTTTTAAGTTCTTTGTTTGAATCTCTGCATGTTTGAAATGTTCTTCAAGTTTCTGTGATTTTTCTTTAAGCTTCTCTTATTCCTCTACCACTGAGTGATTTAAAACACTACCATACTTCAGGTTTTTGACTTCTATGTCTAGGGTTTCCCGAAATTTTCTTTCTCCAAAACGTTCAATAAATTTTAAGTGTTTAATCTCTTGTTTCTTGTGCGCCTTTAACCGATTTCTGAGGTTTGCTTTAACCCTAACTCGTTTATGCTGAAAGCCCTAATTTTTTCGACGTTATTGTTTGGATTCTGAGTTTGTCTAGATTACTTGTGTACTAACTTTGCCCTATGCTTTGGTTTCTGTGATTCTTCTCCTAATGTGCCTCTATTGATGTTCTTGGTTCGACTTTTCTACCGGTTCTATATGTCCATGTTCATTCTTTGCCTATTCACAGTAAACTAATACTTTTCTCCTTAAATCAGTGATTAGTTCGGATTCTTGATATATCAATTTGTTAAAGACCTATGTGCTAATTCCTGACTATTCAATTTATTTACAATCTTGACTAGCCTTCTTACCTTATTTAATTTAATCGTGATATTCACTGATTCTTTACTGATCATTTCCTTAATTAAACCTCTGTCTATTTACCCCTAATTGCTCGTTTGATTTTCTTTCCTTAAATATGTTCTGCCTTTACCGTTGGATAATTACCCTTAATTGAGGGAAAATCATACTAATTGATGTATAATTGATTCTGTGGCTTCCTTAATTGCAGAAGGGTGGATTCCGTTTACCTTATTTTCCTTGCTCTTAACTGCTATATATACTCTCCTTTACTACTCAGTTCTGGTCGCGAACACTAGTTCCTCCACACTCTCACGCTCTAAAAGCTCTCTCTCTGTTCTCTTACTTGTAATTCTCACTAACCCAGCCGGCTGTAAGCCAAAGCTGGCTACTTGTACCATCTCTGCTCTATACTCTGTATTCTCTCCTTAACTGGTATGTCCTGATTCAATTCATCTCCAAAAACTATGTGTTTCTTTGTTGTTTCAGTTAATTAGTTGTGGCTTTCACTCTTGTGTATTATTTTACTATCATGTTGCTCAATGTATAACAACATGCTTAGATTACACTGCCTGACTACTATATCACTCAGCATGCTTAAGTTTGTTCTGTTAAAAGTTGTAATTAGTATGTTTCTTAGCACGCCCCAATCCTGCTTTAGATAATTGCATGAATCCTATTTGTTCATTAGTATGTTCAAGTTTCATTGTTTGTGTATTGGCCATGGTTAAAGACCTATGTGTTCTCAGCATGTCTTTGTAATTAACTTGTCAATTCCATGACTTCTTGAAGAGTCTGTGTATTTGTCTGCTGTCAATAAGGTGCATTCTATGTCTCCCTACCACTCTCTCCTTGTGTGAAGTCTGCTTGCCAAAAAAAAAAGTCTTTTGAGGCTGTTTTGAGACTGGTATGCTGATTTTTAAAATATTCTTTTTTTTATGTTTTTCCAACAACTGTTTTATTCAAATCAGTACAGGTTTTCAGAAAACTCTTTCATCCCTAAGAACCTCTTGCTACTGCTTACCAAACTCTTTCAAATCATTATGCACTCTCATATTACTCTTAGATTACTGGGTTTTGCCCCTCTAATATGTGTACTGCCTTGAGACCTTTGAGATCTCTCTGAACTCCGGCATATCAGGGCTGGCACTTCCACACTGCACATAATCAGTCTTTGTTTGAGGAAATTCTGGGTGTGAGCACTGTCCGGGATCCTTGAGATCCTTAGGGAACTTTGACACACCTAGACATGAATTGGGCTATGGAACTTTGGGCATTTGAGATCAGTAACTCTTGGTACACCATGACTGCTTTGGGCCTACTTGAGGCTCCCGATAGTTTATTTTCTATTAAATTTATGTAATTCATTCAATTCCTGGTTTGTAGTAATTATTTGTAACCAAACATTAGGGTGATTAGTGAAAAAGGATGGATAGTCATATATTATGGGTAAAATTGGGTAGATAACATGCCTATAGGATCTGCTTTGGTTTAGATGAGTTATGTTTTCTTTACTTCCACAAATTAGAAGCCATGCCTATGGGATCTAAACCGGCTTTAATAATAGAGATCATGCCTATAGGGTTAAAATCAGTCCTAATAGATATCATGCCTATAGGGGTTTCCCTTTGGTTAAATGAATGCTGTTTGTTTCACCTTATGTTTAATTAGAAATCATGCCTATAGGACTTAAAACTAGTTTAGTTTGGAAAATAGTTTAATTCATGCTTGTTTATTCTGAATCAGTTTAATTAACTAATCTGTCCGCTTTTTAATAAGTTTTCAAACGCCGCCCTAATTAATACTGCTAGAAAGCATGCTAATAGGATCTCAAGTTGTCCGTTTAAAATCGTTTACTGTTTCACTGCATTCCTGATCAATAATAGATACCATGCTTATAGGACATCACTATTATACGCCTAGGAAAGCATGTAGGACGATTAAAATTCTGCAACTATTAAACTGTGCTTCGTTATTTGAGACTACTCACATTCAACAGGTCTAAAATTAGTAGGCAAGCTGAATAGGTCTTTGACACTTTGGTCCTAATTCAATACTGTATACTCTCTGCTCACCTAGATATCATGTTCTAAGGTTTCTCTCTTAATACCTGAAACAGTTGTTTGAGACGTGCACTTATTTGTTCTGCTTGTGGAGGTAAAATGTGAGCCTTTAATTGTTCCCCCCTAAGGCAGTCCTAATTATTTTTGTTGACGCTTAGACTTTTCTCCTTTAAACACCTTAGGATGTTCTAGAACTACCGAAATTAGAGGTCCTAAACACCTCCAGGGCCACAAGGAAGGGACGGGTAGAGCACACATAGGATATCCTTTCAAGGTTGCTAGAACGCTTTAGGCTATGACCAAGGGGAGGGAATTGGGTAGTAAGGATATGATGACTACACGCTAATGTCACGTGTAGCCCCTCATTGAGGAGTGATTACCGGGCATTGTGTGGGTATGATCCTGTAGGCTAATCAACCTAGGACCCCCCTTTTCCAAATTCCATATGTGTTTTAATAAACTTTCTTCTCTTTACATATACATGTGCAAATTTATCTCTTGCCTGAATCGTACTTGTGTTTAGAATATGAAAACATGTCTTTACTTGCAAGTACGTGTTAAAATTGTTTACTTGTTCAAACGACTGATACATATAATTCGGCCGGGACCCACCGTTGTGGACCGCGAGGGTGCCTAACACCTTCCTCTCGGGGTTATTTCGAGCCCTTACCCTAAATCTCTGGTGATGCAAACTAGTCCATGTTTAATTGCTCAAGGTGCCCTAAAGCACCGTAATCCGTTAGGTGGCAACTCTTTAAAAACCCAATTCCCAAAAGGAATAGAGTTGTTCCCCCATGAAATGTCGAAACCCGGACGTTCTCCGCGAGGAGGAAAAAAGGGGGCGCGACAACATGGCGACTCTGATGGGGATATATTTAGGCTCTTACCAAAACGAACTTATTTTTTGAAGCATGCTCTATCCCACGTACCCTTTTCCCTTACTTGAATTTAACTGTTTAATTTTTTAAGCATTTATGACTTCTTTATCACCCTGAAACTGACTTGTCTCTTTGTTTTCTTCTTCTGTAACTGTCTTTCAATTATTTAAATACTGCATTTATTATTTTCTTATGTGTAAATACTTGACAACATGCTGTTATTGCTTCATATACTCCACATCATATTCCACTCGTGCGTATCAAAATCCTATAGCAACGCTTGATGAGTGGTTGCGCTCTTCCAATTTATTACCCTTAAATTCGGAAAGGCTTATTTATGGTAAAACTAGTCGATCAGTGGAGCAGCCGACGGTTCCATGCCTTTCCCCCTCAAGTTGTCCGCTTGAGGGTACCAGTCTAGACCCCCATAGTAACCTTACTCTGATCGTAATTGTGCATGCATCATGGTCAAACCTAGTCGGATTAATATGTTGTCCACATAATAATCCTTTAAGACAAGCTTATCCAAAAGTCCACCGGGTTTTCCATAATCCCAACGGACACAACCACATTCTGTGCATTAATTTGGAGAACTAAATGCTAATATGCTAATCATGAATGTACAAATAGTCGAGTCTGGTGAGGGAGAGGGGACTAACCCTTTTGTTTTGCAGAAAATGAGGCACGAGGTCCCCAAATTCGGTATGGTTAGCAACATTCCACCATTGCTACTAGATTGGTGGGAGGACCTTTCCTCAAGTGACAAGAAACACGTAAGAAATTACTTGGGAAATTTACCTTCTCTACTAGATATTGAGCCAAACAATAGGTTGATTGAGGCTACCACTTTGTTCTGGGATAGTGAAAGGGCTGTGTTCCGTTTTGGCGACATAGAAATGACACCACTTCTAGAAGAAATTGGAGGACTTGCGGGATTGACTTGGGATAGCCCTGGGTTATTGGTGCCGGAGAACCGTACTGGTAAAGGGTTTTTAAAGATGATGGGGCTGAAGAAAAATGCTGAATTGGGATGCCTGAAGGAATCCTACATACCATTCGAGTATCTGTATGAGAGATATGGCCATAGCAAGTCATACCGTACCTTCTATGACGAGCTTTCTATCACTTCTCTGGGCCACATCCACCGCATAGTGTTCGTGTTCATTGTGTGCTTCTTGGGCCTAATAGTATTCCCAATGAAAAGGGTAAGAATCCACACTAGGTTGGCCATGGTCGCCAAGACTTTGATGGAAGGGATCAATGGACAGACATACACCATAGTCCCCATGATCATAGTTGACATCTACAGGGCTCTGGAGCGCTGTCAAAGAGGGTCAAACATTTCGAGGGTTGTAACCTGTTGCTGCAGTTGTGGTTATTAGAACATCTTCAAAGGGGCCAGTATCGCCAGGAATTTCCGCAAAGGGCTTGGAATGACCATATTTCCTTCCATCACCCCAAGCGGATGACCTACATTCTGGACAGGTTTGCTCAGCCGGGAAGTGCCAAAGAGTGGGTAGAGTTCTTCGACAATCTGACCGAGGAACAAGTGCAATGGATGTTGGAATAGTTCCCAACAGACGAATTTATCATCAGATCTAGGGACGCTCCACACTTGGTGCTGATTGGGTTGAGGGGAATATACCCTTATGTCCCTATCCGAGTTATGAGGCAAGCAGGCAGGAAACAGGTTGTACCAAGGGTCGCCAAGATGAGTCATTTCAGAGCAGACTTTCAAGACGACGACGTCCCTTACAAGTGCCAAGCTCAGCACATGTGGCACTGCAAGATCATTGTGGAAAAGAACACCATTGAGCCCGACAGGTATCATGCAGGGTGCGAACCTCTCTACCCGGCATGGTTAGAAGACAATCTAAAGGGAATGGTGAGGCCAGGAGCTGGTCGAGGGAACAGAATCATAGACGAAGAAGATGAAGCTCAAGGCAAATACAACAGGCTGCGCAAAAGGGTCCACAAATCTGAGAATGAGCACCGGGAAATAGATGAGAGGAATGTAAGGTTGATCGAAGAATGGAAAGAAATGGCAGTCACTTCCAATAGGAAGTTGGAATATCTGGAGCGAGGAATAGTGGAGCTGGAGGGTAAAGTCAATAAGAGGATTGAGGATTGCCAGAACGCTGAAGGAACTGAAGGAGGACATCTGGCCAGAGCCTACTTGCTGCTGGGTTTGCGCGAGCTGGGGGACCTGTACGATGGAGTCAGGAAGATCGAATTTGGGAATGGTTCTTCTGGGACCAAATTGACTAGATTTATTTGCTTTCTCAAAATGTAATAAGGCCAAGTGCCAATAGTGACTTATTTTTCTATTATCTTAGTGTCGTTTTGGGATTCGTCTATTTTTCATATTATGAAATGAGGCATTTGTTGGCATCTAAAGTTCTCCAAATCTATTTGTCGGTAGGCCTATCTCGGGCACAATGAGGCTCCCAAATTAGGATGCGAATTTACATTCCCGCAATATGTGTTTAAATACTGTAGCACTACTAAATCCATACTAACTTGTTAGCTCTTTGTTTTCCTTTATTTTTGATTATTCCTATTCCCTAAGGTTGGTTCACTCATACTGGCATCATCAGCGTATCATACCAGATCCAGAGGCCCTCCACCACCTCCTCCTCCAAGCAATACAAAAGGCAAAGGGAAAACAAAAATGGACGACTTAAGTGGTATCCGAAAGGAGAATGTTGAGAACGCAGAGACTTCAGACGGCCGGAGTACCCCTGCACCAAATGATCTAGTCTTAAGATTGGAACAAAAGATACTGGAGCTACAAGGAGAGCTTGAGCAAGTTCGCAACTTGGCGAACTTATCACTCACCCTGAATGTCCCTAACATCAACCAACAAAACACAAAGAACCCATCATCTCCCCAAAACACACCAAACGAACATCCACAAAATCCCACTACACCACATCAATACACAACCCACCTCAAAATCTCAATCCCTTACCAATACCAAGCACAATACCACCACCAATCAATCCAGTACCCACCAACCACCACTTACCACACTCCCCAAAACACACCACAACCCATTTTCGATCCTCAAAACTCTACCAATGACCATCACTACACCCAAGTCCCTGGCACTCATCAAAACAACCCCGTATATGCGGAGACCATACCTCACTCAACTCAACCTACTTCCTATGCACCAGAATCCTCCGAGAAGGACCTGCTCACTAAAAACATGGCTAAAGAACTTAAGAAATTGACAAGTCGGGTTCATGGTGTCGAAGGTGGCAAAGGGATTAAAGGTTTGAATTATGAAGACCTATGCATACAGCCAGATGTAGAACTGCCGGAGGGGTACAAGCCTCCTAAGTTCGAGATGTTTGACGGTACAGGTGATCCTAGGGTTCATCTAAGGACCTATTGTGACAAGCTCGTCGGGGTCGGAAAGGACGAAAATATCTGGATGAAACTCTTCATGAGGAGTCTTACTGGCGATGATTTATTCTGGTACATCAGCCAGGATCCCAAGAAATGGTCCAATTGGGTAGGTATGGCATTAGATTTCAGGAACTGATTCAGGTTCAACACAGAAAACGCACCCGATGTTTTCTACATCCAAAATATTAAGAAGAAACCCACCGAGATTTTCCGCGAGTATGCTACCCGCTGGAGGTCGGAAGCGGCCATGGTCAGGCCATCTTTGGACGAAGAACAGATGAACAAGTTCTTCGTCAGAGCACAGGACCCACAGTATTATGAAAGGATGATGGTTATTGAAAATCATAAATTCTCCAATATCATCAAACTAGGGGAAAGAATCGAGGAAGACATCAAAATCGGGATGGTAACGAATTTCGAGGCATTGCAGGCCACAAATAAGGCATTGCAATAAGGCGGAATATCAAAGAAGAAAGACGTCGGGCAGTAATGGTGGCTCAAGGCCCGAAATCTCCATTTACCTATCGAACACCTCCACCCATATATCAAATACCTCCATCCACATACCAAGCACCACAACCTACATATCAACCATCATCCCCCAGATATTCCCAACTAGCCACTGTCTATCATACCTATAACTCCCAACCATCTCATTTCCAGTCACCTCCGACTCGCCAAAATTATCCATGACCAAGACCCAATTTTTACCGCAAGCCACCCAAACAATACACCACTTTTGCTGAAATCGACCAGTTGTATTAAAGGTTGAAAGCCGCAGGTTATGTCACTCCTGTTCCTGCTGTGGCATTAGAGAATCCATCCTAATGGGTCAATCCTAACAAAACTTGTGCGTACCGGTATGAAGGGGCACACCACTGACGAGTGCCGAGCATTGAAAGATAAGATCCAAACGCTGATTGACAACAAGGTCATACAGGTAAAGGAAGCCACACCCAATGTTCGCAACAACCCTCTCCCTGATCATAGAGGTGGTGGAATAAATGTGATAGAGCCGAACGAAGAGTGGGATCCTGAGGGGTCGATTGGGCTTATCCGGGAAGGTGATGACTTTAAACCCTCAGCTACCCTCACTCCTATTGTAGTACAAACTCAGTCACCAATCGAGGTTGAGGTAGACATATCAGTTCCATTTGAAGTAGAGGTGGCTCCACCCGCAGCCATCCCTGTTCCGTTTGAAGTAGAAGTGGTCGCACCTTTCACAGTGACATTGTCGACCACACCTCCTTTCAATTCAAAAGAAATACCTTAGGATTATGTTGCCGAAGCTCGGCGAAAAGGAAAGGCAAAGATGGAGGAATCCGACACCGCACAAGGAATGACTAGGACCGGAAGAATCTGTACACCAGAACACCTGGGGGGACCAAGTAAGGATGCCACTGCAAGGCAGCCTGTCATTGAAACATGGACAGATGACCTTTGGAGGAAAGTACAAGAAAAGGAGTATTCCGTCATTGATCATTTGAACAAAATTCCAGCTCAGATATCCATCCTGTTACTGTTGCAAAATTCAGAGGCGCACAATAATGCTTTAATGAAAGTGTTGAGCGAAGCTTATGTGCCCAATAATATCACATGTGGAGAAATGGCTAACATGGTAGGACAGGTGTTGGAAAGTCACAAAATCACTTTCCACGAGGACGAGTTGCCGCCTGATGGTTTGAATCACAACAGGGCACTACATATCACAGTGCGATGCGAAGACTACTTCATTACCACAGTCTTGATTGATGGAGGATCCAGTCTCAATATTTTCCCATTAACAACACTGAAGAGGTTGGGCAAAGGCCTATACGAGATACAGGAAGGGACCATGAACGTGAAGGCTTTTGTTGGGTCTCAAAGAGCTACCATTGGAGAAATCAATCTCTGTCTACAAATGGGGCCTACGTGGTTCGATGTCGAGTTTCGGGTGCTGGACATATCTGCATGCTACAATTTCTGCTAGGACGACCATGGATACACGCTGCTGGGGCTGTGGCATCAACCTTGCATCAGGCAGTAAAGTTTGAATGGAACCATCAGGAGGTGATCATTCACGGGGACGGGAGTAACCGCATTTACACCAGCCATACCATCCCGGTTATCGAAAATAGAAGGAGGCTAGGAGGGGAAACCTATCATCACATTGAACGTGTCAATGCCGTTGAGAAAGACAAATGGTGGAGTAGCAAAATAGAAAGCATTTTGGCATGGTCCGGGTATGAACCCTGGAAAGGGCTCGGAAAGAATCTCCAAGGTATTACTAAACCGATACAACTGAAGGGTCATGGTACGACCTTCTGGCTCAGATACCAGTACACATGGCAAGAGTATAAAGATTGGTCGCCTCCATGGCGTGGACCGTATTACCCTCTCGAGCAACCAGTGTCGCATTTGGATCAAGCTTCTCACCAAGCTGACACAATATGGGGAACCGCAGAAAAAGAGGCATTGGCTGGGCTGAAGAATCTGTTCTTGGAGGACGAAGACATGGACTGCAGTGCAATAATTGAGGAGGAGGAGGAAGAGGAAGAAGGCCTCACTATTCAGAATGTGGAGAAGGGAGCTGTTCTCAGGAACTGGACCGCCACACCATCCCGGGCCCGTCGAGTCCCTGGGTAGCTTGGCAGATTTTATTTCTATGGCCATTCTAGGCATTTAAGATTTTCAGTAATTTGGTTTAAAGACTTACTTGTTTTAAAATAAATGCTCGATTCCTCGAGCCGTACTTGTCTGAATGTTTTTCAGTTTTAATCAAATGCATTGCTCTTTATAAATTATTATTTTCTACAATTTTTTCTTTCTACAGAGTTATCATTGCTTTTCCTGATGAACCGGTGACTGTGACATGTAATGAGGCAACGCAACATGAGGATAGTGATTCGGATGAAGAAGACGAGATACCTGAGGAAGTTGTCAGGGAGGTGGAAAACTTTGAGAATAAGCCTAAGTCCAATATGGACGAGACCGAGATAGTCAATTTGAGAGATTCTGAAACACTCAAAGAAACCCGTATAAGTATTCACCTATCACCATCAAAGAAAGAATAGTACATTCAGTTCCTGAAGGAGTATGAGGACACCTTTGCATGGTCTTACGATGATATGACTGGTTTGAGCACATCCATAGTGACTCACAAGCTTAACCAAGAATTGGCACGAGAAGTGGCCGTTCGCCCTACTTGGATATCGTACCATGGTTCGCGCATCAACCGGAGAAACTCCCTACATGATGGTCTATGGTACTGAAGCTGTCATTCCCGCCGAAGTCGAAATTCCTTTTTTTGAGAATTATATAAGAAGCTGAACTCAGCGACGCAGAATGGATAAGGAGCCGCTACGAACAATTGGCCCTTATAGACGGAAAAAGGATGAATGCAGTATGTCACAGTCAGCTTTATTAGAACAGAATGTCCAGAGCTTTCAACAAAAGGGTCAAACCAAGGCAATTCGCACCAGGACAGCTGGTGCTGAAGAAGATTTTCCCACATCAAGATGAAGCCAAAGGGAAATTCTCTCCCAACTGGCAATGTCCATACATGATTCTCAGGGTGCTGACAGGAGGGGCACTCATACTCGCAGAAATGGACAAAGAAATCTGGCCAAAACTAACCAATTCAAACGCAGTCAAGAGATACTATGCTTAGACTATTTACATTTCCTCATCTGATGTAATTGAACTATACTTGACCTGATTCCCGTTTAAGAGGGGATACGTAGGCAGCCTTATGGGTTCGGTCATATCATAATAAAATTTCGATTTCCCCTCCCCCCCAAGATAAGAAACTGGGGCAGAATTTTTAAGAGGACCCTCAAAATTTCGGAGCAAGTTCAGCCGACGCCTACGTATGCCAGACAATCAGAAATCGGTTAAGAAACTGGGGCAGAATTTTGAGAAGGATCCTCAAAATTCCGAAGAAGGTTCAACAAGTCTCATTACCCGCAAACGGCCGAAGGATCATCTACCAAACTGGGGCAGAATTTTGAGGAGGACCCTCAAAATTCTAACATAAGAAAGTTGCAGTCTCTCTGAAATGTGTTACAGTCACTAGTTCATCTTAATTACTTGATATTTCAATATGTTTCTAGATAACTCTATTTTTTATCAATAATTGCATATTTTCGAAAACACTATTTCCGTAACAGTCAGGTGTTACCCAGGGAAACTCGAAAGGCCTCCAGAACGAAGCAAAGCAAGGCCAGCGGGGCAGAAGCACGAACCAACCTCCCCCCACAAAACATACAATTTTTCTTTGAACGCAGGTACATCTGACGTAGCAATAGCGTCCGCAAATATATACACGTAACAAACTGGACCATCATACACCGAATATATCTCCAGCTAAGATACTACTCTTACTTACTACTCGTTCTTTGCATGGGACTAAGCCTTGTCCCACATACTTGCATGAGGCTAATCCTTGCCTCCCCACTTGCATGAGGCTAATCCTCACCTCCATACCTGCATGAGGCTAATCCTTGCCTCCATACCTACATGAGGCTAATCCATGCCTCCACATTTGCATGGGACTAAGCACTGTCCCTCCTTGCATTTATATTTCTCTATTCCGGCACTATCTATTTGCTTTGCAACCAGGCTAAGCTCAGCCCTTCATTTCACAAGACTAAGACTTGTCTTGTTAACTTCATATTACTGCACCTCATGGGCTGAAATATCGCCAATCTATCCAAAGGCGTCATAGTCTAAAAGGCATCATCCTCACAGCCGGAAGACACCTTGCCATGGCCTGAGGATATTTCAAATTGGCATATCATTATTCAAAGGCGTCATGGTTCGGAGGCACCATCTGCATGGCCCGAGAACTCCATTTCATGGCCTGCCAATCCCTCACTAAACAATTCATGGCCCAGGACATCATGGTCCGAGGACGTCATCCTCAACCGTCCAAGGACAACATTCCTAGTCCAAAGGGAATCTGCATCATGTTTAAATTTCCACACAAATCTATGTCTGTAGCATCTCTTTATCTGTAGGTGAACAGCAAGCAACCGCAATCGTAGCAGGAGCGACGTCGCTCCAGAGCCTTCAAACTATCTCAAGCTTAACCATTCACCATAACTGCTCTTGCATCTCGTGTCCGTCCTTGCAATGACTTCATCGGTATATTCCGCCAATGAATCCAAAACTACACATGGCCTGATTCTTGTAAAACTAGGGATATGTAGGAAACTCAAGACTGGAGTCCGGCCTCTATCTTTCAAAACACCCCATTCTGTCAAAATTGGCCATCATTTCTTTACCCGAAAACTCTTTCATCCTTCCCGGGTAAAGAGGGGAAGCTGTTAATACCAAATTTTTCCTCACATATTTTTAATACATATATATACTTTCAAAATAGCACATATGCAGTTATAAGCATGCATATGAATTTTTATAATTTTTCTAAAGTTTTAAAAGCTCCGAATCAATTTATTTAGGGCTAAATAGCATATCTTTGAAATAATAGCCCATACTAATGTATAATTATATTATTTATGTATAAAATGGTCTTTTATATTTTTAAAAATGTTAAGTAACTATTTTAAATCATTTCAGTACACAAAAAAATTTTGGAACTCATTTATTAATTTTTATAAATTATTTAGTTATTAAAAGTGGCTATTTAAAATCTGGCCCTATTTGTATTTCAATTTGTGTCCTATTTTGACCCAATACCCAGCCCAATTTTAACCTAAACCTACCCAGCCCAAACCCTAATACCCGATCCAGCCCCAACCCTTTCCATCTCGGCCGTTGATCACATAGATAAATGGCCACAATCCACCATTTCCTTTTTTAGTTTCAAACGACCCCTAAACCTTAATCATTTTTCACCAACAGCCGCCTTTGAATCCCTTCCTCTCGAGTTCTCTCTGAAACAACCCCTAACCCTAATCGCCGTCACCCAAATTCTACCCTAACCTCTAAATCCCTGTCCAATCTATGGCGTCGTATGGCTATACGAAGCCTATACATGTCTCCTATCCCCTTGGTTGTTCGATTATGTGGTTTTTGTGGAAGAACCTCGAAGAGATCTGGTCCAGATCTCGTTCAAAGCTTTTCAAGGGTTCGTCTATGGTTTGCGAGTGATTTCTACTAAAGTTCCATGGTTCAAATCTCCCGTTCAAAACCAGGTTCTCTTTACCCCACCCCTTTCTCCTCAAAACCCTAATCTTTGGCCATGAACCCGTCCTGGTCTTTGTAGATCTAGAAGGATTCTGAGTTTTTCAGCAACTTTTCTTTAATAATTTCTTGTTTCTTTACTGTCAACCAATTTTATTTGGGTTCTTTGTTTGAATCTCTGCATGTGTGAAATGTTCTTCAAGTTTCTGTGATTTTTCTTTAAGCTTCTCTTATTCCTCTACCACTGACTGATTTAAAACACTACCATACTTCAGGTTTTTAACTTCTATGACTAGGGTTTCCCGTAATTTTCTTTCTCCAAAATGTTCGATAATTTTTGAGTGTTTAATCTCTTGTTTCTTGTGCGCTTTTAACCGATTTCTGAGGTTTGCTTTAACCCTAAATCGTTTATGCTGAAAGCCCTACTTTTTTCGACATTATTGTTTGGATTCTGAGTTTGTCTAGATTACTTGTGTACTAACTTTTCCCTATGCTTTGGTTTCTATGATTCTTGTCCTAATGTGCCTCTATTGATGTTCTTGGTTCGACTTTTCTACTGGTTCTATATGTCCATGTTCATTCTTTGCCTATTCATGGTAAACCTATGGTTTTCTCATTAAATCCGTGATTAATTCGGATTGTTGATTTATCAAATTGTTAAAGACCTATGTGCTAATTCCTGACTATTCCCTTTATTACCCTATTTAATTTAACCGTGATATTCACTGATTCTTTACCGATCATTTCCTTAATTAAACCTCTGTCTATTTACCCCCTAATTGCTCGTTTGATTTTCTTTCCTTAAATATGTTCTGCCTTTACCGTTGGTTTATTACCCTTAATTGAAGTAAAATTATACTAATTGATGTATAATTGATTATGTGGATTCCTTAATTGTAGAAAGGTGGATTCCCTTTACCTTATTTTCCTTGCTCTTAACTTCTATATATATACTCTCCTAAAAAGCTCTCTCTCTGTTCTCTTACTTGTAATTCTCACTAACCCAGCCGGCTGTAAGCCAAAGCTGGCTACTTGCACCATCCCTGCTCTATACTCTGTATTTTCTCCTTAATTGCTATGTCCCGATTCAAGTCAAATCCCAAAACTATGCGTTTCTTTGTTGTGTCAGTTCATTAGTTGTGGCTTTCAGTCTTGTGTATTATTTGACTATCATGTTGCTCAATGTATAACAACATGCTTTGATTACACTACCTGATTATTGTATCACTTAGCATGCTTAAGTTTGTTCTGTTAATAGTTGTAATTAGTATGTTGCTTAGCATGCCCCAATCCTGCTTTAGATAATTGCATGAATCCTATTTGTTCATTAGTATGTTCAAGTTCCATTGTTTGTGTATTGGCACTGGTTAAAGACCTATGTGTTCTCAGCATGTCTTTGTAATTTACTTGTCAATTCAATGACTTCTTGAACAGTCTGTGTATTTGTCTGCTGTTAATAAGGTGCATTCTATGTGTCCCTACCCCTCTCTCCTTGTGTGAAGTCTGCTTGCAAAAAAAAAATGTCTTCTAAGGCTGTTCTGAGACTGGTATGCTGATTTTTAAAATATTCTTTTTTTTTAAATATTTTTCCAACTACTATTTTACCCAAATAAGTACAGGTTTTCAGAAAACTCTTTCATTCTAAAGGCCCTCTTGCTACTGCTTACCAATCTCTTTCAAATCATTATGCACTCTCACATTACTCTTAGATTACTAGGTTCTGCCCATCTGATATATGTACTGCCTTGAGATCCTTGAGATCTCACTAAACTCTGGCATATCAGGGCTGGCACTTCCACACTGCACATAATCGGTCTTTGTTTGAGGAAAGTCTGGGTGTGAGCACTGTACGGGATCCTTGAGATCCTTAGGGAACTCTGACACACCTAGACATGAATCGGGCTTTGGAACTTTGGGCATTTGAGATCAGTAAAGGTTTGGTACACCATGACTGCTTTGGGCCTACATCAGGCTCCCTATAGTTTAATTTCTGTTTTATTTATGTAATTCATTCAATTACTGGTCAGTAATAATTATTTGTAAACAAACATTGGGGTGATTAGTGAAAAAGGGTGGGTAGTCATATATTATGGGTAAAATTGGGTAGATAACATGCCTATAGGATCTGCTTTGGTTTAGATGAGTTATGTTTGCTTTACTTCCACAAATTAGAAGCCATGCCTATAGGATCTAAACTGGCTTTAATAATAGAGATCATGCCTATAGGGTTAAAATCAGCCCTAATAGATATCATGCCTATAGGGGTTTTCCTTTGGTTAAATGAATGCTGTTTGTTTCACCTTATGTTTAATTAGAAATCATGTCTATAGGACTTAAAACTAGTTTAGTTAGAAAAACAGTTTAATTCATGCTTGTTTATTCCGAATCAATTTAATTAACTAATATGTTCGCTTTTTTATTAGTTTTCAAACGCTGCCTTAATTAATATTGCTAGAAAGCATGCTTATAGGATCTCAAGTTGTTCGTTTAAAATCGTTTATTGTTTTACTGCATTCCTTATTAATAATAGATACCATGCTCATAGGACATCACTATTATACGCCTAGGCAAGCCTGTAGGACGATTAAAATTCTGCAACTATAAAACTGCGCTTCGTTATTTGAGACTACTCACATTCAACAAGTCTAAAATCAGTAGGCAAGATGAATAGGTCTTTGACACTTTGGTCCTAATTCAATACTGTATTTGCTCACCTAGATATCATGTTCTAAGGTTTCTCTCTTAAATACCTGAAACAATTGTTTGAGACGTGCACTTATTTGTTTTGCTTGTGGAGGTAATATGTGAGCCTTTAATTGTTCCCCCCCTTTAAATGCAGTCCTAATTGTTTTGGTTGACGCTTAGACTTTTCTCCTTTAAACACCTTAGGATGGTCAAGAACTACCTAAATTAGAGGCCCTAAACACCTCCAGGGCCACAAGGAAGGGAAAGGTAGAGCACGCATAGGATATCCTTTCAAGGTTGCTAGAACGCTTTAGGCTATGACCAAGGGGAGGGAATTGGGTAGTAAGGATATGATGACTACGCGCTAATTTCACGTGTAGCCCCTCATTGAGGAGTGATTACCGGGCATTGTGAAGGTATGATCCTGTAGGCTAATCAACCTAGGACCCCCTTTTCCCAATTCCATATGTGTTTTAATAAACTTTCTTCTCTTTACATATACATGTGCAAATTTATCTCTTTCCTGAATCGTACCTGTGTTTAGAATATGAAAACATGCCATTACTTGCGAGTACGTATTAAAATTGTTTACTTGTTCAAACGACTGATTCATATAAGTTCGGCCGGGACCCACCGTTGTGGACCGAGAGGGGTGCCTAACACCTTCCCCTCGAGGTTATTTCGAGCCCTTACCCTAAATCTTTGGTGATGCAAACTAGTCAATGAGTTAATTGCTCAAGGTGCCCTAACGCACCATAATCCGTTAGGTGGTGACTCTTCAAATACCCAATTCCCAAAAGGAAACTAGTTGTTCCCCCATGAAATGTCAAAACCCGGACGTTCTCTGGGAGGAGGTAAAAAGGGGGCGCGATAGTAAGTCCATCAAAATTTGCGGTTACAAAAGAGTACGGTGCAATCTTCAAGAATATTATACGGAGTTTTCCTTACTCCAGGTATGTTAAGGCGATCGCTTCTTTATTTTTGGCATGGTCCAAGTTATACAGAAAAAACGAGCAAAGGCACAGTTTTCATAAATGACTCTATTCATAGAAATACTAGGGGTCTCTTTGTTCTTGATTCCCCATGTGACATATTGTTATATCTTCTGTTCATGGGTCTCAAAATAATACGCAGTTATATACGCACCACCACCTGATCAGTTGGTATATGTTGATGATGTTGCCCACAGTGGCCGAGACGATATGATGGGATGCCCTCAGTGGCTTGATGATATTATGTACACCCATACCTATGCATGATACGACATTTATACTCACATGCATGACATTATAAATGTTTTAGAATGTGAAGTTATTCAGATTTAAAAATGTGTTTCTTTATTCCATGTTTCATCTATGTCTTTTACGTACTAATTGTCATGCCTTTCATACTCGGTATATTTTTCGTACTGACGCCCTATTTCACGGGGCCTGCGTTTCATGCCCGCAGGTGCAGGTAGGCAAGCTGACGGGGTCCCTCTTCTTAGGATCCCTGATCAGCGAGAGTTGGCGTGCTCCACTTGATCCGGAGCTGCTTTTGATTTTGGTACGATATGTTTGTATATATATATATATATATATA
>NW_017671014.1:126509-146996 GCF_001879085.1 Nicotiana attenuata
TATATATATATATATATATATATATATATATATATATATATATATATATATATATATATATATACACATATATATATATGTATGGGTATGACGTGGCTCGGTCCCGTCTTTGTATAGTTATATTTTTATTAGTGGTCTATAGACAGTATGTCTAGTTGGGTTGTACGTGGCCTTGCCGGCTTCCAGTTTTGAGGTATATAGTTGTCTATAGCAGCCTTGTCGGCTCGCCCTACGTATGTTGCACGCACAAGTATGTATGCCTTTTTGGGCAGGTTTCCTTCATGTATATTATTCTCGTAATTTAGCAGATTTTATTCAGGTTTATATCTTAGACGCATGCTTAGGGGCGTTTGACGGGTAGGACTCGGGCACCCGTCGCGGCCCATCGATTTGGGTCGTGACACAGAATACCTATATGTGATATTTGGTATGAGCTTTCCCTCTTACACTATTCTGAGTCCTTGTTCTGCATGTACAATGTGTTGCAATTTGTATTAAAACTATTTGCTATCGACCGTAATCCTGCTTCTATGCTAATATGTTTTCTAGTCTGTCCTTTGTTCATTTGATATCCTATTTCTTCTAGTGTTTATCACAAAATATGTTCCCCATCATGTCTAAATACTGATTAGCATGACCCTAGCATGTATGTTTAGCTTAATCTGAACCTCTTAAGCCTTAATTGGTTTAGTGTCTTGACTGCTACTTGTTTCTTTCCCCCAACTCTTTCAATGTGTGGCTATCTATGTGGTGTTTTCCAATGTGTTGAAATCCTGCCGAACCTGCTGGCCTGTTTGATTAGTTGCTCTACATGGCTATGTATGGTTTAGGTTATAAGTGTGTTCCCCACTTCTATCCCTCAGTCACTGTCCGTTCTCCTGCATTGTCATTTATGCTGTTCTGAACTCCTTATTCTTAGCTGACTGAAAGCCAAAGCTATCAAGGCTCTTACCACTGACCTCCCTAGTAAGAGCAATGCCAGGGGTCCATTTGAGACCCTTTTGAACCTTACACACTAGGAGTTGTGGTTCTTTAATCACTCCCTCTACTGCTGAAACCTGCACTATTCCTGACAGTAAACTCTCTCTTCCTATGGTCTACTGAATATGTAAATTGGTTGGTCAGTTTATGGCTGTGTGATCTAACTTAATTTCTGCTATGGATTCTGGTTTGTGTTGATTCCTGGGTATGCTTACTGAAGGCCCAAACAGTGTTGGGTATTTTAGTTGGGCCTGCTGAAGCCTTATTGTTATCATATTTTAAAATACTTTGATTTTATTCATTATTGGGCATATAATAATAGTTGTATGAACGATTGGCGTGAAATGGGTAGATAACATGCCTATAGGACTTGATAATTATTTGCTATATGTGTCGTTCAATTACTATGCACACTATAGAAACCATGTCATTAGAGAAAAGCACGCGCACATACTGTCCGCTAGCAAACACAAGTAAAATGCTGCAATTATGTTTCTTGCTATGTGTTGTTAGAAATCCTGCATATAGGACTCCAATTAATTTATTTGATGATGTTCACTTAGAAAATATGCTCATAGAATTAAGATATGTACTATTAATTAGATACTATGCCTATAGGGAATAAATGCTAATAACAACCCTTTTAATTCTGCACCGTACACTAGAAGTCATGTATATATGGTTTTGATCACCTTATTTGTTGTTGTCTTGCACCATACACTAGAAATCATACCTATAGGAATTTGATCACTTCATTATTGTCTTGCACTGCTAACTAGAAATCATCCCCATAAGATTAAGTATAACGATAAAAAATGTGAATGCCAAGCATCAATGGTTAAAGATCTTGCCTATAGGGTGTAATTGCTCGTTCTAATGGACCTTTATAATCTACTACCTGTTCATGCCGCTGTCAGCTAGCATGAATAGTTTTGAGATTCTCCTAATAGCCTTCCCTGTCACTCAGCGTGTAGATCACTTAAGATTGCAACATTTGTAAGGTTAATTACTTGAAACTTTTGATTTCGATAATCAACTTATAGCAACTGTATAATCCCTTCTACAAGCGATGTCTTGTATCTGAAACTGCCCGTACTTTGATTCAAAATCATCTAGAAATCATGTCTATAGGTTCAAGGTTCTGAATTCTGAAATCTGGGGGTCAATGTGAGCCTTTAGTTGCCTTTATGTGAAGTCTTTATATGTTATGCTTGTCGTCTAGATTTTGCAATTTTGAGCAGCCCAGATAAGGTCTAGAACCATCCAAATAGAGGTCCAAAACCCCCTGGACCATAGGCATGGGACGGGTATTGCACGCATAAGGCACGATTTAGAATCAACTAGTGTGCTTTAGGTAACAACTAATAGATAGTAATCGGGTAGTAGGAGATGATAGTCTGTACCCGCTGAATAATACGAGTAACACCCTATCTTGAGGGAGTTACGAAGTATTATTTATGTTGCACGGGGTGATCTTTTAGGCTAAAAAATTTAGGACCCCCCATCTTGTCTTTAAATCAATTAATTGTTTTTAATAATGAACTTCCCAAACTCCTTGTTTTCTTTGTCTTTGTTTGTTCGACTAATTCATATAATTCAAGTCCGACCGGGACCCACAATTGTGGACCTCGAAGAGTGCCAAACACCTTCTCTTTGAGGTAATCTGAGCCCTTACCCGATCTTTGGTGATGCAAATTGGTTAAACCTGAGTTACTTGCAAATAGGTGCCCTAACGCACCTCAAAAATCGTTAGGTGGAGACTCTCTCTTTTGATACCCTTCCTTATAAGAGTTGTCACGTGTCGAAACCTGATTTTTAGAAAAAGGGGCACGACACTCAGTTATTATCAAAGTCCATAAACATTATAAAAATGATCAAAATAATGATTAACTAGTCTAAGCATGGATAATATGATCACGGAAAGAAACAATTGATAGAATAAGACCCACTCGCATGCTATGACTCGACAGCAACGTATAGGTACTCGTCACTTCACCTATACGTTGTACCCAACATTCGAATAGGTAGCAAATAGGCAAATAAGACCTAATCCCTCAAGCGAAGGTTAACCACGACACTTACCTCGCTCCAACAACCATACTCAAAGATCAACCACGGTTTTTCATCTCAAACGAGCATCCGAACTGATAGAATCTAGCATATTACCAACCAACTGATTCAAATAAAGGCTTAGGAACTACGCACATTCTTAAAGAACTCAATTTAGGCCATTATTGAAAAAGTCAACACCCGGCTCACTTGGTCCAAACCCAAAAATCGGACCAAATCCCGATTATCCATCCACCCCCGAGCCCAAATATATAATTGATTTTGGAATCCGTCCTCAATTTGAGGTCTAAATCCCCATTTTTCGAAATTGCTAGTTTCTACCGAAAAATTCATAATTCCACCAAGAAAATCTTAGATTTTATGTTGAAATCTTGTGAAATGTAGTGAAAGATTGAAAGGAGATAGGTTAGAATCACTTACCAATGATTTGGGGAAGAAGGAGTCTTTGGAAAATCGCCTCTTATGTTTCTAGGTTTGAAAATTTGAAGAATGGGAGAAAAATCTCGTCTATGTCATTTTTATCCAGCTGTAGATGTCGCAAATGCGACCCGAAGCTTTGCAAATGCGAAACTCCCACTCTTCTGCTGCCTTCGCAAATGCAGAACTTGAGGATTGCAAACGCGGCCCTTGTCTTCGCAAATGCAAAATTGTCCCTCCCAGCCCACTGCTCGCAAATGCTATGGCCTCTTCGCAAATGCGAGGCTCGCATTTGCGAGCCAGACCTCGCAAATGCAAAGTCTGCAGATCTAGAGCATCACCTGCTGGTTTTTCTAAGTTGAAACACTCCGTAGCCTATCCGAAACTCACCCGAGCCCAGGGGGCTCTAAACTGAAAGTGCACACTAGTCTAAAAATATCATACGAACTTGCTCGCGTTATTAAGTCACCCAAAATAACACCTAGAACTCGAATTGAACACCAATCACATGAAATTTTCAAGAAAACTTTGAAACTTCTAATTTCTCAACCGGGCGTCTGAATCACGTCAAACCAACTGCGAATTCGATTCCGGACATACGCCCAGGTCCTATATTTCAATACGGACCCAACAGGACCGTCAAAATACGAGTCCGGGTCCGTTTACTCAAAATATTGATCGAAGTCAACTAAAATTTACTTTTAAGTCAAAAATTCTTATTTTTATCAGTTTTTAGCATATAAGCCTTCCGGGTCAATACCCAGACTGTGCATGCAGATCGAGGAAGGCTTAAATGAGGTTCTAAGGGCTTCAAAACACAAATTTGGATCTAATACATAAGATGACCTATCGAGTCATCACACTATCAATTTTTCATTAAGATGTGTCGGGCAACCTTTTTTTAGACTTAAAAAAACAGTGTGATTCCTAGCACAAATTGTTTATTAAGATGTAGGGCACTATCAATTGTTCAATAAGATGTGTAGGGCAACCTTTTGTTTGACCTGTCATATTTCAAAAGGAAAGGGAAAAGCGAGGTTGACAAATGCGAGATCTGCATCAAAACACCAGAGCTAGAAGGACACCGGCTAACTTCAAACAATCCAAACACATCCGAAACTCACTCGAGCCCCTCGGGTTCCAAATAAACATGCACACAAGTGTAATAACATCATACAAACTCGCTCGCGTAATCAAATCACCAAAATAACTTCTAAATCTACAAATCAATCCTCCAAACGAATGAAATTTCAAACTAAACTCAAGAATAACTAGAATCATATCTAAGCGTCCGAATCACGTCAAATCAATTCCGAATCGAACCAAATTTTCAAGACAAGTTTCAAATAATAATATGGACCTATACCAAGTCTAAACATCAAAATCCAAACCAGTAAGCTATGAAGTTAACCTATGGTCAAACTTAGGATTTTTTTTAGAATCCACTAGGTATAGTGCCTAGGACTGATTTTCACACACACACACACACACACACACATATATATATATAGATATATATATATATATATATATATATAAAACAAACAGTACAACAAAGGAGGGGACATAAAGCTTACCTCCAGAAATAAAATGATGGAACATCTGGTCATCAACATCTGGCGACTAGATAAATCCTGGAAACTACGTGTAGTGAGACCTAAGATGATGTTCCAATTGCCTATCCAACAATGATATCTAATTGGGTATACATAACCAAAGTGGATTAGGCCTAAGTTAACTATACAAACATGCACAAATAATCCTAATTCTACTAAGTAGATGAGTGGGAAAATTTCCTTCCATATACAAAAATATCTACAGCTAGAGCAATTTCAAAAACTGTAGAAATTCCCTAAAAAGTATGACAAAAACCATGTGTATGTAGAGGGATTTATCTTCAACTTAGCTTTGACATTGAGGTCAAAAAAAGCCAAGTTGAAGATAAACATCAAAGGCAGCATTGCATCTTGGTAGTGAGGTTGTTGCCGTCTTATGTGTGTGACAGGAGAGAGTGAACAGTTTCCTTCTTCTGGTGTCCTTAGTTTGTGGCCAAATAATTGAGTTATTCTTTGTTGCATGGAGCTGATGAAGAGATCAGACATGGGAGCTAGGTCTGGGCCCCTAGGTGTGTCATGTTGAGAGCTTGGACTAGTGGCAGTGGATTGTATAATAAACTGCTGCAAAAGTGCTAGAAGATTGGGAACTAGCTGTTGTTGTGATGACAGTGTGTTGAAGCCTCTTGGTATTGCTAGAGTTATGCAGAGAGATGGCAGCACAGATGGCCTGTAGGTAGCCTGGAAATGCTATCCATAGAGTACTACTTCCATTTGTTAAAGATTAGCTTGTTTGTGTGTAGTAAACTGTTGAGGGACTATAGTGAATTGATGCCCTTCTTGTAGAATAAGCATCAGAGATGCTAATACCACACATTGGAAATGTATCAATTGACTAAGCTACCTTAATGAACCTGCAAAACTGAACAAACATGTTAACCAAGTTGGAGCTTCAGAGCTCCTGTTTTTTAACCTCACATTCGGCTTCCAGGTTCTTGTGGGAGCTGGGATCAGAAATGCAAGGGCTATTGGTACCGGGTATTGGACTTTTTTGACCTGTTTGCTTACTTTCTTTTTCTTGTGGGTTTTATGGGTGATTGCTTTCATGTTCTTGTGTGGACTGAGGCCTGTTGGAGGAGGAATGTTTCTTTTGGAGCAGTTGTAGTAGTGAAAGAAGGGTGATTGATGGTTGGGTTATTGCTAACATGGTGCAATTGGTGTTGTTGGAGTAGGTGTTGAATTGTTGATGACCTACACTAGAAAAACTAGGATTCCTTATTTCTTCCTGGATAGTACTGTATTCCTGGTCTTCTCAAAAGTTCTAGTTGACTTATTTGCCGTTGGTGTCTCCTCAGTAGATTGAGCATTGCCTCTAATACCACACACTAGGGATACATCAAATGGTTAAGCCATGAAATGATCATATTTCCTGCAAAAAAGAAGACAATGCTAGAGAAAATAATGGTCAGGTTTTTGGTTTTGCTGGAGTGTGAGGATTAGTGATGATCTTGTTGCTTGGTGGGGTTGCTGTGTATGTAGTGGAAGGGGGGAGTAGGTAGAGATTTGTATGGTTGTGAGTTTGGTCCGTGCTGTAGGATTGTGACTATGTGTGTTTTCTGATGTGATTTGGAGAGGGGGGGGGTCTGTATTGTGCAGAATGCAGAATGCAGAGGCTATGTATGTTTTTGGACTGGTCATTGTGTGTGGGGTGTGAGATTAGTGATGTGGAATTGTTTATATGGGGTGAGGACGCTGTGACATAAGTTGAACTGGGGGGGGGGAGTTATCTATGTTTAAGAATGAAATGAGCGGGGGCGGTTATGGTGATGGTTGCATTTGGTTGGAAAGTTGGGGCAGCTTATCTAGATGTGTGTGTGTCTGACATGATTATGAGTGGAAGTTGAAGTTTGTTGAAATTGGATTTGGAGTTTCTTGGTTTGTCTGTGTCTTAAAGAAAGGGTGTCAATTCTGTCTAGAGGAATTAGACCTCCTATGTGTTCAGGTAATTCATTTAGACAGTGGCAGTGTGTTATGGTTGGGAGGTTGTGACTGATTTTGGACAATGAATCTGCAGGCAAGTTTGCCTCTCTGTACACATGGGAGCACTTGGATTTTTCACACATCCTACATAATTCTTTGAGGTTTTGCAATTTAGTGTCTAGATTCCAAAGGGGGAGATGAGGTGTGGTTAAGCAAATGAATAAGCAATGCAGAATAAACTTCTAGGTGAATTTTGGTGATGCCATCGGCCAGACACCACTGCATGCCCAAGACTGCTGCTTGAGTTTCTGCAAGGTTGTTGGATCCTTCACCAAGAGGACTGGCTATAGCATGTATGAAGTGGCCTTCTGAATCATGGATGGTGACATCGGGACCAATCTTGCCAGGGTTATTTAAGGCACTACCATCACTGTTAACTTTAACAAAACCAATTTCAGGTTTCAACCATGCCATTGAGGTAATGCTAGTATGGTACTGCAGGTTTTCAACCATTAGGAGGAGTTCAGACCAACCAAAAAGCCATGGAATATCAGGGTTTGAGGAGCTGGTTGGTGTCTGAAGTGATGAAGAAAAGAACCCTTGTCATTGATGATTTTTTTGAGCCATATTTAGCACTGCATCTATTCTTCCAAATATTCCAAAAAACAATGATGGGGATGATGTCTATGAGTAACTTGTGGATTTCATTTTTATTCTTCTGAACCCACCATTTAACAAGCAAAGGTTGTAAAGGCATAACAGTGAAAGGAAATCCAGAGGGTCGTGAGATGATTTTCCAGATAGCCTTAGCAAAGTGACCCCTACAGAGGATGTGATCAAATGATTCAGCTTGGGGTGTAATGCAACAGACACATCTGTTGGCAGTTGAAATGTGAAACTTAGCAACTCTATCATTTGTGAAGCTTGTTACTTAGAGCTCTCTAAAGGCAGAAGGACCATTTGAAGGGGATGTATTTGTGCCATGTCATCTTATTGGTAAAGAGGGTAGGTCTATTCTCTCTCACCACATTCCATGATGAAGCACAGGTAAAGTTGCCTGATGGTGTTGCTTTCCAGATTGGTTTGTCAGGCAGGAGAGGGTTCTAGTGGATGGGGACTTATGAAATGAATTGGATCATGAGAGCAGGGCCAGTGGCATATAATCCCAAGTTCCTGAGCTCCATAAGTGGGAGACCTTTATGTTACTAGGTCAGCTGCCTTGTGGTCTATAGCTGGCTAATTTGCCTGTGCCAAGCCAATTGTCCCACCAAAAACTTGCACTTCCTAAGTGAAGTCTCCATTGTATGTGTGTTTCTGCATGTTTCTAGTTAGCCATCAATCTTTTCCATGTCTGAGATTGTCCTGAGTGCCATTTGGCCGTGAGAAAGTTACTCCTAAGAGTGTCCTTTGTTCTGTAGAGCCACCATTGCTTTAACTCTAAGGATTGGCAAACATCCTCAATGGTTCCGAACCCAATTCCCCCTTCATTTTGGGGTTTAGAAAGCTTTTGCCAGGATGCCCAGTGGTACTTGTTTCTATCATTATCCATACCCAGAAAAAGTTTGCAACAAGCTTTTTAATATGTTTGATCACAGTTTTAGGGGGAGAGACTGCTGAGAGGAGATGGATGGGGAGAGATTGGAGAACATGTTTGATCAATGTTGCTCTTCCACCTTGAGACAACATTCTTCCATGCCATCCTCTTATTCTGCTTACTACTTTGGATATGAGGGAGTTGAAGTGGACAATTCTCTTCCTACCAATGTAGAGGGGACAACCAAGGTAGGTAATTGGGGAGTCTTTTCTGGAGAAGCCATTGATTTGTTGGGTTCTCCTGTTAGTGTAGTGGAAGACACAGGGTGAGGTCATGAAGTGACTTTTGTTCTTATTGATAAGCTGGCCAGAAGTCTCTTCATAGGGTTGGAGGATATCCATGATTTTCTGAAGAGAAACTTTGCTGCCAGAGGTGAATATAATAATGTCATTAGCAAAGCTCAAATGGGTGATTTGAGGGCCTCTCCTTTCTATGTAAAAGCCATTGAAAAGTTGGTCATGAGTGAGGTTGTTCAACATCCTAGAGAGAAATTCTGCACCCAAAATGAAGAGTACAGGGGCCAAGGGGTATCCTTGCTTGAGACCTTTGGTAGAATGGAAGAAACCACATCTGGTGCCATTCACAAGTACTGAGTACCAATTGTTTGAGAGGGTTCATCACACCATGTCAATGATCATTTCACTAAAGCCCAATATCCTCATCATGATGCAGGTAAAGGACCATGATACTCTATCACATGCTTTAGCCGTATCAAGTTTGATCACCACATTGGCTCTAATGTTTGGTTTCTTGATTCCTTGAACAATTTCTTGGGCAAGCATAATATTTTTAGAGATGCTTCTTCTCTTAACAAACCCAGTATGATTTGGAGAGATGATTCTAGGCAATATTGGTATAAGTCTTGAACTGATAACCTTTGAGATAATTTTGTTGATGAAGTTGCTTAAACTGATTGGCCTGAATTCTGAGAAGGAGTTAGGGAATTCTACTTTGGGAAGGAGTACAATGCATGCTTGAGTCATATGTCTGGGCATAGTGGCACCACAAAAGAAGGCATTGACCATATTAAGAAGGTTAGTTCTGACGATATCCCTACGATGTTGGAAATTTTTTCCATTGAGTCCATCAGGACCACCTGCACTCGTTTGATTTATTGAGAAAACAACATCCTTGATCTCCTGCATAGTTGGGTCTTGGGTGAGAATATCATTGTCTTCATGAGTTACCAAAGTAGGAACAGGAAAGTAGATCTTCCTTATTGGCACCACCAGGATCAGTGAATAGGTTCTGAAAGTGTTCACAAGCAGCCTCTCCAATGGCCTCATCACCTTGTACCCATTCATCATCACTAGTTTTGATCTTGTGAATGTACAACTTTCTTCTCCTACCTCTGATTAAGTTATGAAAGTAGCTGGAGTTTGCATCACCTTCTTTGAACCATTGAAGTTGTATTTTCTGTTTCAAGACTGACTCCTCAATCTTCATGTGTCTGATGTACTGGGCATTGAGTTCCTGAAGTTTTATTCTGTGAGATTCCAAGTTGGCATGTGCCGAGGTCTCTTCAGCAGTTCTTACTTTGTCCTCAAATTCTTTGACCTTTTGGTAAATATCACCATATTCATGTCTTGACCATTTACTCAAGGTAGAGCATAGGTTTTTAGTCTTCTGGTGAAATATCCACATGGCATTTCCTTGTAGTGGTTTGTTCCAAATGGCTTGAACCAAAGGCAGGAAGTTTTCATTCTTGGTCCAATAGTTTAGGAATTTGAAGTATCTTTTTTGGTTGTCTGGTCTTACATTTATGTCCATGAGGAGAGGAGAATGGTCAGAGCCAGAAGAGGCAAGATGAGTGATGGTTGTTGCACGGAAAGAAGCTAGCCAGTTGTCATTCACAAGTCCTCTGTCCAATCTCTTCCATACAATGGCACAAGGGCCCCTTTCCATTAGACCAAGTGTACCTTGGATAGAATCCAAGATTAGTGAAGCTACAATCTTCAATCATGTTAAAGAACTCAATACTCTTATTGATTTGGTATGAGATTCCCCCAGTCTTTTCTTCAATGGATGTTATAACATTGAAATCACCAATTGCATACCAAGGGACATTTTTAGTAGTATATTTGAGCCTCAAACTATCCCACAATGCTCTTCTGAAGGGTGGTTTACGTTTGGCATAAATGAAAGATATGTGAAAGGTGTCACATGCTTCCATATGCTTTAATTCCACTGTGACTTGCTGTTCATCTAAATTAAAAATAGTCCCAGTGAATTCTTGATCCCAAAAAATCCAGATTTTGTTGTTACAGTTTGAGATGGCATTATGCATTGAGAGTTGTATTTTGAAGTGATTGAGGTGTGTGCCATCCAGTAGAGTTGGATTTTGAAGGAGGGGTTCCAAGACAGCAATGAGGGAGATATTGTGGAGTTTTCTAAGTATTCTTAGCCTCTCAATGGCTCCAGAGGTCCTGATGCCTCTGACATTCCAAGTGAGTGTACTAATCATTTAAAAGAGGGAGGGTAGTTTGTGGTTTGGTGGTATACTGCTGCTTGAGGCAGCTTTGCTCCTTGTAAGCCTTGGTGAAGATCTCAGTTTGGATCTTTGGGAGGTTTTGTTTTCTTCCTGATTTGGTATTCCATTTACTGCAACATTTAAGATGTCACAATGTTTCTCCTCTTCTAATTTTTCACCTTTTTTATCCTAATATTGAAATTCACCTATCATCTCATCCTTAAAAAGAATAGGTCTGTATTCATCTTCTAGTGGGGAATATTTGTTGAGAGGATATTCTTCAAGGACAGGTTCAAGGGGGTGCAGTTGGATATGGACAGGTGTGTGTTGAAGTTGTGGGAGATCTGTTTGGTTAATCTGAGTGTTAGGGGGAGCTGTGGGGATATCTAGCTCACTTCCAATACCAGTGTCAACTTCTTTGTTGGAAAGAAGGGGTTGAGATAGAGAGAGGTTGGAGAACGTTTTGCACTCATGGATCCAGAGTTACCTGAGGCAATGACAGAGCTCCATTTTGTTTGGGAAATTGGGCTTTAGAATGGGGTGACAGAGTTAGAACACATACTTGTATTTGATGGTTCATTTATACTGATACCTGTACTCTGTTTAATCATGGCTTTTGTCTTTTTCTGGATAGGTTTATTTTTGGATTTTGGGGTTTGAATTTGGAAGTTTGAGGCTACATGGCTTTTTCCTTTGATCAATGATCTCATCTGGGTAGCATGATCCTTTTCTGAGCTGATAATCTCAAGGATCTCCTCATGATCCTCAATCTGAACAGAGTGTTGATTCTTCTGATTGACATGAGTGGAAGTAGTGGTAGCAGAGGTTGGAAGGTCCGTCCTAGGGTCAACCAATTGTGCAGGAGTACACTCATGCAAAACATGAGGAGACCCCTCCCCTTTATTTGGATCCCATGCTGTAATTCTAGAGGCTTCTCCAAACCATTCACTTTTCCTCCATGAACTACATTATTCATAACAGCTAACTTCGGGCATTGGTGTTGGGATACATAATTTTGAAAGCCAGAATTGGCATCGAAAGTAGCAGGAGCTAATTCCAGAGAGGTAGAAGGCTTATCTACATGTGAATTATTCACAATAACTTGATGTGTGTTTGCTTCCTGTGTTGGCTGGGCAATGATTTGCTTTGTGTACGCGGTGAAATCAGAGGGCTTGATTTCCCGCCATTAAGCCACCTCAGGGCAGTACCTCGAGACCTCGAGGACATGATGCCACCTCGGGGAGGTATCTCGAGACCCTGAGGATATGAAGCCACAACTTAGTCCTCTTCTTCGGGATATGTCAAGACCCGATTCGAGGCCGAGATCGGGATAAAGAGGGGAAGCCCCAAGACACGCGGTTGAGTCTGACAGGGCCGGCCTATCTATAGCCTACGCTGAGGCGTCGCGTCAAGCCATGACATCTCCGTATTTCGTAAATTAAATATACATGTATTCATAACTGAGTTCCCCTCCTATATAAAGGGGACTCGCCCTACCTTGTAAAGGACTGATGTTGCTCCATTTCTCCACAAGTGCAATAATATCTCTCTCTCTCTCTCTCTCTCTTTCTTTTCTTTCTAAACTTATTGGCTCTCACTGATCAGAGGATACCTCAATATCCTTCGCTTTTATATGAGTTCTTCATTGTATAACTTGGTTTTGACTATAAAGAGCATCGTTTGATTATATCTCTAACTGTTATACTACCCTCGATTGTCCCCGATAGCCCGAGCTCGATCTCGAGGTCGACCCCGAAGCCCCCATCGACCAAACCTACATCTGGGTAGCAGGCCCTAAGGTTCGGTCATTATCTTGTTTTGGCTCACGCTCCATCGTTAAATTTCATATTATTAGCATCATCTGCTTTAACAGTTAGCTCGGGAATAGATTACGTATTTTTAGAGTCCCATTTTAGAAATTCAATTGTCGTTACCATTTTCACGGTAAACAGTTTGGCGCCCACCGTGGGGCTAAAAAAAATAGTGATTATTCTCTTGCTAGTTTCATTACACAAACGCATATAATCTTTCACACTTTTTCTTGTCCAAGATCCTTTGATTTCTGGTAAAAATGTCTGGCTCAGTAAACAGAGTTGAGAACGACCGCCTCGAAGATCATGGGGAAAGTGGTGTAGCTATCCCGGCCGCCGGAACACCACTACAGGATCCCGATAACACATCCGGACCAATACTAGCGGACGCAGACTCATAGGACGCACAACAGGTCAACGAAACTTCTCACATCGACAGATGCGTGCGACACAACGACCGACAGGAAGTTCAAAAAATCCGGGCCCGGGAAGAATAGGAAGTTAGTCTTCATGTTATTTTTGAAATATTGCAGGCACAACAACTGGCCATTACTCAGTTGCAAAGCCATACGAGGGCCCCAAGCGTAGCAGCGCCGGAAACAGCTTCTCCCGACGAGCGCACCGCCGCTCACGCATGCACCAAGAAAAATAGTGACTTTCAAGATGACCCCGCTACAGAAACATACGCCGATGTCATCGAAGCAGCAGCGGCAAAAACCGACAAGTCGGAGGCCGAACAAAGAAAGGAAGAAACACCACAAGAAGTCGCATCTTGCTCCCTAATAGGACGAATGAGATCGCATCCGGTTTCGGGTGAACAGACAACCCTGGCCTTTTCTCGGGGTCTAAACAAAGCATACCCGCCGACCCCAGGCCATTTCAAACGATGTTTAGCCAGATACCCGGCCGAGACTTGGCCATGCGTCCATATCCAGCACCGGCCACTAATCAGGGCCATGAGCAGCCATCCAGAAACCTCTAGAGAAACAGCACACCCAAGCAGGCCTTCCACGAAGAAACTAATGCCAAACGGATGGAGATACCGTCCATGCGCCGCTAATGGGAGGAACGCCTCCAGATCCAACCTACCTCGCAACGGTAGGGGAATAGTTCGAGGTCGACATCCTCGGGGAACCTCTAGTGGAACCAGATCCGATGAGGCACAGCCAGCAGATGAACCTCGCCCGGCAGAGTACGAGCTCAACATTGTTATGCCAAATATCCTAGTCACCATAAGCAAGACCAAGAACGCTGAGCGACTCAGGCCTACTCGACCAAGGCCCCTTCGAAAGAACCATAACCCAACGCGGAATCCGCAAGACGCAGGCGGCAGCGGGGTCGCGAATGACTCCCGTCTCGAAAATATGACAGCCGTGTTAGTCAAAATCGCCGACGAGTGCTATCGAACAATCAAACTCAAATCTGGCCCCGAGGAAAGAAGACAACCGGGAAGGATGAAGTAAACAAGCCACGACATATCACCGCAACAATAGTGGAGCACCGATGCCCCCCGAGAACTCATAACATGGGGAGTAAAAATACCCGTCATCGGGACAAAGACAGATCCAAGGAAATATTTCCAAAGATACTCTGGCATCTGAAGAAAAGGGCACCACGACACTACCCCAGCATCGCGCCAGCACACTAGTAAACCTCTCCCTCTTCCGCTTAATCTTAAATAAAACATGTGTTCATAGATTCAGGAAGTTCGGTCACCCACAACGGCGGTATCAAACCAAAGGTCAACAGGGCGGTCCGCATTAACGGACTAAATCGTCCCCACATCCCGAATCCTTGGTGAATTCCAAATGACAAATCGCCGAAAAGACTGTCTCTCAATAGCCCACCTGAGTCCGAGCCGGGACCTCGGGCTTTACTCATTCAAATGAAGCGTAAAGTATAGACGTCTTATTCAGACGACCACCGATGCACTACCCGAAGGCGCCGACGATCGTATCTCGACAAAGAATGAGATTCCTCGCAAAGGGCGAAACTGGAATAAGCCGACAGGGACACACCGAGTCCCGGAACATCGCCTAACACACCCCACGGTAAGAAAGAACTACGTTGCTCCTTCATTTTCTTTTTACTAACATGAACGCAGACAGCTGGCAAGGATATTCGGAGGCTCTCAGGACGCTACCCGGAGATCCTAGGCCTCGTATAGGCGACCGCTGCTTTTTCTCCCTTCAGCCGGGCTTTCGCCCCGAAAGAAACCTTGTCAGCAAGATTATTGGCAGTTTCGATGATGTCACGGGCTTTATTCCGATATCCCAACAATGAATGATGGTTTGCCTCTTAGAGCATCCCCCCTCGGGAGGACCCAGATACGACGGACTAAACCCCTATCGGGAATTATATGCTGGGCCAAAACGGTCCGAGAAGCCGTGCATGCACGAGTCGAATTCACAATGGCGAAACAATGTACATCTATACCAAGCAATAAAAGGATATTTTCTCGGTAATTTATTCTTCGGACAAAGAAATCTCAAATGTATCCCCGGCTGGGGCCCCCTCCACCAAATACATTCCGAGATACTTGGAGACTTAATGCCTACAACTAGGCACTCGTGCAATCTCAGGATCGGAACTCCGGGCTCATAAAGCCCCTAGAAGGCAACTCCGAGCTCACAAGTAGCGGTCTTCACGCTTAAACAACTTGATGACTCGGAGGCTATCGTCAGTCACCATACGCTGGAAAATCTGAAACTGTAAGACCCTTAGCGGGCAGACTCGGCATAACCAGGTCCATTCTACATCGCCCAAGAACTATAAGACCTCAATAGGCATGACAAACTGTAAGACCTTAACATGCATGAAAATCCCGATGTCTAGGCTATACGTCGCATTTGTAAGAATCCCTAAAGGGCATACCCTCGATGTAGATGCCTAAACTGTCACTCGGGATCAAAAATGGCTACGGCCAAACACACATGACTATGGTCAAAACGGCTGATACAGCCAAAATAACGCGACTCGGGGATGCCCGACCATCGCTAAACAAAAATCGCAGGCCACTACTTCGAATATACTTCGGAAAGAACCGGTTAAAACAGACTTCCCTCAATAGGCAAACAACGAGCTATGAACCTTCCGAGGTGCTCGAAATATCGCCGATAACGACTTGAAATCGAGGTTCTTCTAGAACCGATGACGGGTCAGGAAAAATCTTTCAAAAGACCTTAACGAGCGGAATACAAGCCTACAAAAAGCCCATGGGCAAAAACAGCGTGAGAGCCACTGTCGCCAGCTAAGCAAGCCTACGGGCCACATATCAAAAGGTCTCTACGACCATAAAGTGTAAGAGCCATTGTCGCCAGCCAAATTGACAACTTGAGGATTAAAGTGAGCTAGAATCATAACTCGATTCGGAGACCGGATCCAAAATAGTTAACTAAACAAGCCTACGGGCCACATATCAAAAGATCTCTATGACCAAAAGGCGTAAGAGCCCTTGTCGCCAGCCAAAACTGACAGCTTTAGGGTCAATTAAAGGTTGAATCGCAACGCGACTCGGAGACTACACCCTAAATGAGTTAAAACAACCGAATGCCCAAAGGCGAGAAATAAAAGCCGTCGTAGCCAAACCAGACAAGCGCCAATCTCGAGGGTAAGTTAAGCTCGAGTCGGATCCCGACTCGAAGACTGATCCCGACAATGAGTAAAGAATACAAGCCTTAGGGCAAATTCGGGATCGAATCGACCCAATTGAAATTCCCACAAACGGAAATACAAAAAATATAAGTTGCGGGGTTCCCCCCTTATTGCTACGTGCTAACGACAAGGCGCAGCCCCAACCTACGTAGAATATTGAGAACTGTCTATACATAACAAAGGAGGCAAGAAACGATCATTCCACTTTTTTCCGGCAGTCATAGCCCAGCGGTCTCCTCCTCATCATCCTCAGCATCGGACAGCAGAAATTTGGCATCATGCTCTTCTCCTTTGGCTTGCTCGATCTCCCTCGAAAAGACAAAGCCCCTTGCGTGAATCTCCTCGAAGATTTTCCTCCGGGATTTGCACCTCACGTACTCTCTGCTATTTTCGGAACGATCGAGGGTCTTCTGCAACTCAACTTTAGCGGCATCAGCGTTCCTCGAGTAAGCCGCCATTTTCTGCCCCGACCTGGTATCATTCGTCACAACCTCGGCTCGAACATTCACCACCTCGGTTTTTGCCCTCGAAAGTTCGGATGACAGTTTCATGATCATCTTCTCCCAGGCAGAGTCATTCGCACGAGCAGCCTGAATTTGCGCCTCAAGGGCGGAAACCCTGGCCTGAGCCTTCTTTTTTGCCTCGGAATGGGTATTCACGCGCACCTGTAGCTCGATGAATTCATATTTGGCTTTGCCAACTTCGCCCCAAAGTTGCTCCAGTTCACTCACCCTGTCATTTAACTGAAACAACAACACGTCAAGACGGCAAAGAAGGAATGCAATTCAGTACAAGATGCAGGATACCTGTTTCTCCAAAAGGGCCTCCCGAAACCGACTCCGGTCAACCTCACGCCGTAAAGAGACAAGCTCGCTTTCCTTTGCCGCACAAAGATGTCTTAAGGATTTCTCCCTATCTCGAGCATCCCGCAGCAGGGCCTCACAACGAAGCATTTCGGCTCTGAGCCTGTCAAAAACCTGAGAAAGAAAGTCAGGTGGACAAAAGGAAAAGAGAGAGATGCAAGTCCAAAACATCCATACAGCGACCGAAACTCACCATCAGGCCGAAACGCTGAGCCTCGCCGAAGGCCGAAGCAACGTCTGACGATACCCCAACCCCTAGAAACTGCCGGTTGGCGGCATCGTTCCCCCTTAACTACTGCAAAAAGGTCGCCCATCACAGGCCTTCTCGCACCCTGGGATATCTTTCCTTTTTACGATGCTCCCTAACTCCGGGATCAACGATCTCTTTTCCTCCCTCGTGGAATTCGGCTTTGCCTCGAAGAGACTCCTGGCACCTGTAGCAGATAAATCAAATGAGCCAGCAAGAAGGAAGCCGCTCCTTAAAAAGCCAAGACGCCGGACACTTACCGTTGTGCTTCGCCTCCCATCTCCCTTTTGATAGATTTCGCCATCGACGCCTGTCGTAAACTGAGCAAGCTGCTAGCTTACGGGACCATTCGGCTATGTCCGGGATCTCGCTGGGCAACCAGCGAGTTGCTATGAACAAAGATCAGAAAGACGCCATTACGGGGCCAACACCATGCTGAGTTAAAAGACAGTTCAAACAAAGCACTTACGCGTGAGGTTCCATCTCTCAAGAAACGGCAAAAATTTTTCAGGTATAACATTGGTCATCCGGATTCGTACGAACCGATTCATCCATCCACAGTCCTCATCCCCCTCACTGCCAATCCCAGGAACTCTAGCGGATCTACGCTGGAGAGCGATCAGGCCCCGATAACACAATGGCCGATACAACCTCACGAGATGGCTAAGGGAGAATTCTAACCCGTCCCTGTTAGCAAAATATCTCATCGAGCTCACTATTCTCCAAAGAAAGGGATAAACCTGCGCCAACATTACTTGATATCTCTGGCAGAAATCAAGCACGAGCCGATACGGGGGACCCGGCGCGAGAGCATGGACATACACACTCAAGAACCCCTCAGCGTATGTCGTTACGTTCTCCTCGGGGGAGGGTACTCGCAAGATCATGCCCTCCCCCCATCCGCACTCTTTCCTGGTCATCTCGAGGTTTTCCTCCCTCATCGAAGAAGTGATCCTCGACACATGGTCGCAATGACCTGGAACATTGGGAGGTCTCCCCGATATGGCGACTTTCCTCGAGACAAGGCGACCCGGATCTTGTTCCCCCGATATCGGGAATGAGCCACCAGTGCCAACCAAAGGCGGAGCGCAGCAGGGACTCTTTCTCGTCCGAGGGTCAGCAGTCAAGGAAGCGGCCATGACTACAGCGGTACAAAGGCGAAGAAGATGAGGGTCCTGGCAAGAACCCTTTGAATCAGGAGAGCAGAAGAACTCGTGCAAAGCGAAAGGCTCTGTGGAAGAGATATGCTTATCAGAATTTGCGAAATCCTCGTTTGAAGGGCGGATGAGCAAATATATAAAGGCTGAGCGACAACTGCTCGGTTGTCCAAAAGGGCCAATTAATCCTGGCCACATTAACATCACCTTCTCCTTGGGGAATACACTGACAGAATCATACCAGGCCCCCACATGAATAGTAAGATCGAAGAGCCTCGGGAGATCCCCGACGTCATAAAAATCGGATCGAGAGGAATTATCGATTCCGCCTCAGGATGCGGCTAGCCTCGGGCCCCGAAGGGCCGACACCAGGACGTAAAGATAAGGGAGCAAGAAGAGGAACCGACATAACAAAAAACACTTTTTATATATACAAGCAATAAGATGAAAATGTCTGTACACTGTTTGCTTCCTAGGAAGGGAACACATAAAACAAAAAGGCATACACAAAAAGATAGGAGACTACTCCTCGCCACTATCATCTTCGCCCTTAACAGGAGTGTTCAGGAGCGCCAGTTTTCCTTCAATCACACGAGCCTCCTCCAGATCGGCAGACAGCTCGAAGCCTCTAGCCTCGAGTAGTTCCAGGGTCTCCCTCTTCGCCTCCGCTTTGGCATACTCGACGGCTCGAGTTAGTCTCTGATCGGCTGCAATGGACATGTCACGAACCACCATATGCGCCGTGGTCGCATCCTCCTTGTAAGTAGCAGCATCTTTTTCGGCCTCAGACTTGGCCGCAACCAAGGCAACGTTCTCCCTTCGAGTGTCTGCGAGAAGGTCTCGGGATGTCGCCAATTCCCCGGCCACAACCTCGTTTCGTTCTTCCAGCCCGGAAATCTCCGCCTACAGCTGAAATATCCGCGAGCTACTCTGTTCGACCTACGAGGAAGGACGGGCTGATGAATATACGAATCCAAAATATGCGTGAATGCGGGGCAAAGGGACGAGTATGAGCGAGGCAGAGTAGCTGAGCAGCAAGAGCAGCCTTCTCCCGGAGCGCTGCCTCTAGAACGCCTCGAAGCTCCCCCAACTCTCTATTCCCCTGGGCACCACGAGCTTCCGAGTCCCGAAGTTTCGAAGCAAGATTATCACGCTCCTTCTCGCGGCAAGAAAGCTCCCCCTGGAGTGGAAGGATGGCGTGATCATATGTCACGACCCAAATCGATGGGCCGCGATGGGCACCCGGTACCTTACTCAACCGAGTACCAACATAACGTATCTTTCTTATTACATCATTATATACACGTGACATACGGGCCTAGTAGGCCAACATAATCATTTATAAACTCAAACATAGGCCGACAAGGCCGTACAATCTTTCACGTATACGACATATGTCTACAAGCCTCTAAGAATACATAAATGTCATAAAGATCGGGATAGAGTCCCGCCATACCAAAAAAATACACGTCTAAATCATACTAACCAAACAAGCAACTCCGAAGCAAATGGAGCGCACCAACACCTTCGCTGAGCTGATAGCCTAATATGAGGACTGTCAACCTATCAATCGGGACCTGCGGGCATGAAACGCAGCGTCCCCAGGCAAAAGGGACGTCAGTACGAATAAAGTACTGCGTATGTAAGGCAGGAAAGCATAAATAAGAACAGTAATGTAAAGAGAGATAGA
>NW_017671014.1:147632-202166 GCF_001879085.1 Nicotiana attenuata
TCATTATGAAATAGCGTATTCATTTCACATTAGATCATGCCAAAAGAAAGAAGGAAGAACCTTAACATACCTGTTCCTAGAATTATTTGAACGAATTGTTTATGCGGAATTTACACTGAATTTCCTTGAAATTGGAAGGAACTTAGCTTGGACGTTTGGATGAAGCCTGGGACGAATTTCTTGGAACCAAACATTCTGCTTCAAAGTTCTTGGTTTGAAATCTCACTTGAAATCTTGGCAAAATTTGGACGAAAATTGCTTCAATTGAAGCTTTCGCTTGAAATTAAAAAGCTTCTGCTTTCACCGTTCTTGGCTTTTAAAGCCAAAGGCAGATTGGTTGGCCTTTTACAAGGAATTCCAAGAAGCAATTTCATTAGAAATTTGAAATGCTTAATGAAGCATCTGAACTTGGAATGAATTAACCAAACATTTGTTTTAGTTGTTTGGTCAGAAACGTTTCTTGTCTTTGTCCAAGAATGAAATGGATAAGACTTGGAAATTAAGTCTTTTCCTACATAATTCCAAGTGTCCTTAGGTAGCCACCTAAGCAAATAAGACCCTTAGTCATTTCTTGAATGGTGGCTTCTTGCCACGTGTAATTCCTATCCACTTATTGGTTAACTGNTTGCAAAATCCTTATAATCCCCAAATAATCTTTTCCTTGGACCGATGTCAATTACCTTACAACAAATTCAACGTAAAATACTGTAGGTTCAACACTGTCGTAATTTATTACTGCGAAGCGTAATATCTCCGTAATGTAATAATGCTGGGTAGAACACTGTCGTAACTTAAAACTGCAGGACGTAATTTTGACGTAATATTGCGGGGTGTAACATCATACATCTCCTTACACTGCGGCACAATGAGAAAAGATAAAAAAAAGGCGGCGAATAAATACCCGGGAACGAAAAGAAACACGCGAGGGAAAACTATCACCTGTTGCAGAGACTTCTCTGCCGCTCTAACAGCACCGGGAATATCGAGATCAGCCATGTCGATCACGCCGTCAAAAATATCGGCAATAAAATCTCCCCTTTTGGGAGGAGTCTCGGCTTTGGCACCGACCATCCTTTCGGCATCTCTGAATTCCTCGGAGGAGATCGGATAGTTCGAGATCAGGTCGTTCAAATCGCCAATTTATCCAAATAGCGACTCACGCTGCCTAAAGGCCCCGAGCTCCAGTCCCTCAATATCGACTCCAACAGTTCTCTTATCGAAGGCTACGCCGGATCCGACCGCACGATTCGAGGCCGCATCAGCGTCCTCTTCAAGGGTCCTTTGCCCATCAACTCGACAGGAACCGGCCGTGCCGGACTCAGCAGCCTCCGATCGGGGTGCCTGCAAATCTCTCAAGCTGGGCTTTGTTCTCCTCCTCAACGGACTCCCCTCATTGTCCTCCCCATCAATATCAGGGTTCGACCCAGAAGTTAGAGTAGCAGTCCTGTCGGAATGAGCGACGACTGCCCTGCCCTTCCTTTTCCTGCTCGTATCGGGCTCCAGGGCCTTTACTTCGCCGCCGGGGGGTGCCCTCATCTGCATATTTTTGCCAAGGCCTGTACCAATACAATAATCATGATACGATTTCACTAAGGGTTCAGAAGGAAACAAAAGATACGAAGCACAAGCGACGACGGAGCCTCACTATGATTCTTGGCCACCCAACGATCCTTAGCCAGGACGGTCCAAGACCTAGTGCGATATGGGAGCTTTCTATCCAAACGACTGATCCATCCCTGCAAATTCGGGATCACCTCCGGATGCCAGGCAGCAGCTGCTGAAAGCGCAAAGGAGTCATTATGACAAAGGAAAGGGGAGTCGAGGAGCGGTTAAAGGGAAATTCACTTACGTTGAGCATTCCACTGCTCCGGAAAGGGCATCCTCCAAGTCGGGATGATGTCTGAGGTCCTCACTCGGATGAACCTGCTCATCCACCCTCGGTCTTTTCCTTCATCAAAGCTCATGAAAAAAGATTTTTTGGACCGGTGGCGGAGCTTGATCAAGCCTCGATACAGCTGAGGGCGATACAGTTTAATCAAATGGTTGAGGGTAAAAACCTCGCCTGTAACCCCTTCAGTAAAATGCCAGAGCATCAACACTATCCTCCAAAACGATGGATAGATCTGGCCCAGAGTCACCTGGATCGGGCGCAGAAGTCAAGGATAACCGGGTCAACTTTAACGAAGGAGCTTCGACGGATTTATCAGGGCCCAGGGTAAATGGGTAAGTGTATATGTGGAGAAAGCCATCCTTGAAGTCGATGATGCTATCATCGGGGCCAGGAATCTCCACCTCCACTGCCTTGCTCCACCGGCAATCCTTCCTAACACTATCAATATCGGTCATGATGCTTCCATATCGAGAGACGTGCTCGCACAGACCCGGTATAGACGAGGAGGTCTCGACGTCAAAATCCTTCGACGTATCAATTTCTGGTGGAATCCATTGTTCTAAAGAAGGAGTCGACCTATTGTCCCCCTCGAGTAGCCAGGATGATGATGCAGCATGGTTCCGATGAGGTACCGTCCTAGATATTCTAGCAATGAAGAATGGTAAAAATCCTTTCGTAAGAAGGGGAGGATATCAAATAGCGGAATTTTGGTTCGCGGGATGGTAAAAAATGTGGAGATAGAAAGGCTCGAACGACCGGTGCATTTATAGCAACTACTAGGGAAGCAGAAAAGACAAACCTGCAGCAGTTTATAGTTCCTCGATTGCCGCATCTGACAGCGGCCCTGCGCGGTCCTCTGAGAAGTGGCATTTAATACTCTTGGACAGTTGACAGCATAGCAATGATGACCTTGAGACGACGATTCAATATCGTTTCCTACTACTTCGTCTTAGAAAACGCGGAGACTATCTGTACGCGGTGAAATTAGAGGGCCTGATTTCCCGCCATTAAGCCACCTTGGGGTGGTACCTCGAGACCCCGAGGACATGACGCCACCTCGGGGAGGTATCTCGAGACCCCAAGGATATGAAGCCACAACTTAGTCCTCTCCTTCGGGATCTGTCAAGACCCGATTCGAGGTCGAGATCGGGATAAATAGGGGAAGCCCCAAGACACACGGTTGAGTTTGGCAGGGCCGGCCTATCTATAGCCTACGCTGAGGCGTCGCGTCAAGCCATCACATCTCCATATTTCGTAAATTAAATATACATGTATTCGTAGCTGAGTTCCCCTCCTATATAAAGGGGACTAGCCCTACTTGTAAAGGACTGATGTTGCTCCATTTCTCCACAAGTGCAATAATATCTCTCTCTCTCTTTCTTTTCATTCTAAACTTATTGGCTCTCACTGATCAGAGGATACCTCGATATCCTTCACTTTTATATGAGTTCTTTATCGTATAACTTGGTTTTGACTAAAAAGAGCTTCGTTTGATTATATCTCTAACTGTTATACTACCCTCGATTGTCCCCGATAGCCCGAGCTTGATCTCGAGGTCGACCCCGAAGCTCCAATCGACCAAACCTACATCCGGGTAGCAGGCCCTACGGTTCGATCCTTATCTCCTTTTGACTCACGCTCCATCATTACATTTCATATTATTAGCATCATCTGCTCTAACAACTAGCTCGGAAATAGATCACGTATTTTTAGAGTCCCATTTTACAAATTCAATTGTCGTTACCATTTTCACAGTAAACACTTTGTTATGTATGCCTAATTCTGTTTCTTGTTGTTTTGTGAAGTATTTCTTCTTTTGTGTTTGCCATTTTTCTTTTGATGATTCAGTATCAACATTTTGATGGTCAGCCTGGTTTTGGGGTTCCGTTTCTTGTTGGTTCCTTTTTGGCTCAGAAGTGCCAGGCTTTTGGTTGTCAGCTTGTGTCCTCCCATTTTGCTGTTTGGTGGTTCCTGCATCTTCTTTGGTGTTTCCCTTGTTGGTTTTCATATTTGAAACAACTGCAACATTTTCTTCCTCTTTTCTTTTTTGAAGCTCCTCCGCTTTTTTCTTGGCTTCACATTTGAGAACTGAGTGGCCCTGGTGTCTGCAATATTTGCAGTATTCAAGTATGCTATCATACTGCACTTCTAGCCATTCACCATCACCATTCTCATCTTGTTCTTCATCATATTCGAGCCAGACAAGGTGAGGTCTTCCCTTTATGAGATCAATCTGCATTTTCACTTTAGCAACACTTCTTCTAGTTTTTGGAATGAGGCTAAGTCCAAGAATAGAGCTTTGCCAATTGAAGATAGCAGGGGTGTTAAGATCTCCATGTAGTATAGATGCCATGGTAATTCATGAATGATTACCCACATAGGGACAATGGGGGAATCCTCATTGGGCTTGAATGCAGGGGTACATGCTTTCAGCTTCATCATCTGGCCTTGAATATACATGTATTGTTTACCCCAAACAGTTGCATGATCATATTCATTGTCCAAGTCAATATACACAGTTCTAGCATTGAAGTGTGCTATCTTGACTCCTCCCTTGAGTTCAGCTTGGGCAACGAAGCTTCTCCTTATTACTTCCATTCTTGGCATAGTATTCAGAAATTTGCCAACCACAGTAAATTTGCACCTATCAGCAAACTTGATCATGTAGTCATCCCTCTTGAAACTCACGGCAGGTTGACCTTGCTTGGTGGTTATTTTAGGAGGGGAAAATTCAATTGGTTCAAGTTTTGCTTCCTGCCTAGCTCTCAGTCTAGTTGCATAGGAATGGGTAACTGTGGGAGGTGGAGGTGGGGGTTGGCTGGTACATGATTTTGCTTTGGCCATTTGTGGATTGGCATTGGTGATGATGGGACACTGTTGATTTGGTTGGATTGCTTGCTCAGTGTTTTTGGTTGAAGGTTTGTGGTTCCTTTTTGAGTTGTTTGGCTTATCAAAGTTGGTTGAAACCTTAAGAGGGGGACCTGAACGAATTGCTTTGGATTGATTGTGGGGCTGTGGGAGAGTTTGAACATCAGAAGTTTTCTACTGCACATTTGAGAGAGCCACAATCCGATCATCAATTTTTGGGGTTGGTTCTTTCAAATTCTTTTGACGATCACTTTCCTAGGTATCTCGTGAAGCTTGAGGATTGCTTGGATCACCTAATTGAGTATTAGAATTGGCTTTGGCATTTCGTACAACACTTGATGTGCTTCACCGGATTGAATCACCTGTTTGCAATGTTATGGAAATTGGCTTGGTGGAAATTTGGTTTGATGGGTGGGAAACAATCTCCTGCATTCTAGGAGTCGTTTGACATTGGTTTTGGGGCAGTTAATTTACCAGAACACCATGCCCGACCAATTGGTGGAGGACTGGACCATGCAATTGATCATGGTGATCAATTGCCATGTTAGACATTTTATAAACTTGGCATACCTGTTCTTTAGATGTCGTAGAAGGGTTTCCAATCAGTGGTGGTGGACCATTTGGCCCAGAAGTGGAGACTTCATTTTGTCGAACACCCAGAGAGTTCAAAATGTCAGTGGACTTCGATTGCAAAATTGAAGCAATTAGTTGGCATGCCTGTGCAATTGGAGCTTCCACTATGTTCTCCTCATCAATACTAGAAAAATGGTACAGATTCTTTTCCATTTTGGATAGCTAGAACTCCGTCTCCGGCCACTTCAGTGTCGCCGTTGATTTGCAGAAGGTCGGAGGTGATGATTTTGATGGTGGACTTGGCTGAAATTTAGTGGGTTGGTGCGTCTTGAGGTGAGGAACAATCTCTATGGTGTGAAGTATCATTTTTGGACCCAGAATTGACTTGGGACATTTCAGAGGCTCCTAGGCGATTCACTGCTATATTGATACTAGTTATGTTTTGCAGATCGGTAGCGATTGGGAAGGAGTTTTTGGATGATTCTTGTTGGGGTGGGTGCGCCTTAAGTAGGGGTGTTTTTTGAGACCGCGGCAAAGTGTTCATAAAGGCTCAACTACGTTACTGTAGCGTGGAGTCACCTAGAGAGAGAAGGTAAGTTCACGTAGGAAATTTTCAACCTTGCAAAATACTAGTTCTCGACAAAATGAGTCAAATGAATCTAGGGACCTCCAATTTCAATTCTGGGCATACGCCGAAGTCCAAATTTACGATAAGGACCTACCAGAATATTCAAAACACCAATCCGAGGTCATTTTCACAAAATGTTAACCGTGGTCAACTCAAGTTATTTTTAATGATAGGTTTTCTTCAAAAATTCACATAAAAGCTTTTCAAAAAGCGACATGGACCCCATACACAAACTAAAAAACACCAAATGGAGCTAATGGAGGTCTTGAAATATAAAAATAAGGGCTAATAATCAAATCGAACTATCGGGTTGTCACATTCTCAATCTCTGAAAGAAACGTTCGTCCTCGAATGGACATAGAAAAGTACTTGGACTGGTGAAAAGTTGGGAGTATCTACTCCGGATATCGGACTCGGACTCCCACGTGGCTGCCTCCATCTGCTGAACTCTCCACTGCACTCTAACAGAAGGATAACTCTTAGACCTTAACTTCCAGACCACCCGTGCTAGAATAGCCACCGTCTCCTCCTTATACATCAAACCCTTGTCCAATTGGACTGAGCTGAAATCTAATACATGAGACGGATCACCATGATACTTCCAGAGCATGGAAACATGGAGCACGGGGTGAACTGCTGATAAGCTAGGTGGCTATGCAAGCTTATAGGCTACTTCACCAACACTCTCAAGGATCTCAAAGGGTCCAATATACCTAGGGCTCAACTTGCCCTTCTTCCTGAACCTCATCACACCCTTCATGGGTAAAACCCGGAGCAAAAACCTCTCTCCAACCATGAATGCAACATCACGAACACCAATTGGCATAACTCTTCTGCCTAGACTATGCTGTACGAAGCCGATCCTGAATCATCTTGACCTTTTCCAAGGCATCCCGAACCAAATTAGTACCCAACAACCGAGCCTCTTCCAGCTTAAACCAACAAACTGGAGAATGACACCCCCTTATATATGGCCTTATATGGAGCTATCAGAATATTTTATTGGTAGATGTTGTTGTAAGAATACTCCGCAAGCGGCAAGAATTGATCCCAAGAACCCCCCCCCCCCCCGAATCCATAACATAGGCGCAAAACATATCCTCCAATATCTGAATGGTGCGTTCGTACTGCCTGTTTATCTGGGGGTGAAATGTTGTACTCAACTGAGCCAGTGTGCCTAGCTCATGCTGTACGGCCCTCTAGAAATGCATATGAACTGTGTGCCCTGATCAGAAATAATGGACACTGGCACACCGTGAAGATGAATAATCTCGTGGATATAGATCTCCGCCAGTCGATCTGAAGAATAGTGTAAGGCCTCATGAAATTTTTTACTCAAAAACCTAAAATCTCGTAGTGCCAAGTTAGGAAAATGTGCTACAAATTTATAAAATTCTTCGCGGCGAGCTTGCTCGCCGCAGTTCGGACTTTTTGGATCGATCTGTGCATTAAAAAGTCAAGGAAATATGTTTTTCAGAAGAGCACATTTTCTGCAGCCCGTTATGCTGCCGCATAATAGCTATGCGGACCGCATAGTTGCCGCAGAGTGAGGCATAAGGTTGGCAATTTTGAGGGCAACTATGCGGCCAATTATGATATGCGGGCCGCATAGTCGTCACAAAACCTCCTTGGACTTTTTGCGAAGGGTAGTTCTGCGGTGCATTATGCGACCAAAGAACAGGTATGCAGATCGCATATTGGTCGCATACCCGGGGAAGAAGATTCAAGCCCTTAAGGGCTACTTTTGCGGTCCCTTCGAATATCAGTTATGCGGTCGCATATGCGACCGCAGATTGAGTCGGTGCTCCTATTTTAACTTTTAAAACCCGACCCTATCCAGTTAAAAACACCCCATTAGACCATATTGTGTTGTTTTCTGCTACCTTTAGAGTGAGAGAAAGAGTTCTGGAAGGAGAAAATGATCCTCACCAAAGCACTCCTCATTCCTTGCCCAATGTTTGAAGATTAACAAGTAAAGTCTACTAAGCCTTCTTCCTAAGAGGTAAAAATCTGTGCCCTAGCTCTAAATTTTGAAATTCTTCTAAGAATAGAATAAGTAGTAAGTGGGTTCATGGGTATAAGGATTGATTACCTTGCATGCATGTATAATAAAATGGTAGGGGGGAGATTGTGAGCTAAAAATGTAATTAATAGGGTGTAGGATGATAGAATCTTTCACAAAAGGTCTTAATATCATAATGCACACTTAGTGCTTGATGATGTGCTCAAAAGAGCTAGAGTCTTGATCATCTCTCTAATATTTGGTTCAATTTGTAATGCTCATAAAATAGATCGAAGTTGCTAAGGGTTCCGGAATTTATTGTAAGAATTTAAGGAGAGCTCTATCGAGGTATGTATGGCTAAACCTCTTTCTTCTTATAATCGAACCCCTGGTGCTCGTGTAATTGGTGTATGTTCCTAAATTCATCATACTAGAATCGTTGCCCTAAAGTGTTCCATTGAAAGATTTATGTTCAATGATTGTTCTAAATGTTTATCATGTCGTCATGAATCTTGTGAATATGTTCACAAATGTGGAATACGTATTTATAAAGGCTAAGAATTCATGTCAAAGAAATTGAATAAAGATTGTTGTGCCAACTTGTATGAAAAGCCTCTATGTGCTTAGAATTTCCAAGCTTTTCCCTTGTGTGTGAAAATGCCTTACATGATAGGCCTTATTGTTATTGATGATAATGTTATTGTGTATGTAAAAAGGGAAACTTGAATTATGAAATGTGGCCAAGTGCCAAGAATGACTTAATAAGTAAAGCAACTCGTGCCAATATGTTGAAATATGGAATTGTGGATTTGGTTGACATCTCAAGGGAGATGGCCTAGCCGATCGAGCCGTGATCAGACGCCATGCCACACACATGGTGGTGACTGTGTTGGAAATGATTGATTTGAATTTGTGGATTTGGTTGACGTCTCAAGGGAGATGTCCTAGCCGATCAGGCCGTGATCATACTTCGTGTAGGAACACGATGGTATTATGGGTTGTGGCACATGGCACTGAGATTATTAACTTAAAAAAAATTGAAATTTAACCGAAGACTTGTAAGCCTTACTTGATGTTTTCCGTATTTGTTTGAAAGCTCTTGTTGTACATCATGACTGTTTTCCTCTATGTCTAATTGTTCATTCTATAAAGATGGTGTTTTAGCTTTATATACTAGTACTATTCGACAGTACTAACATCCCTTTTGCCGGGGGCGCTACATCTTTTAATGGATGTACGTGGTTCTATAGCCGACAGTGTTTATCGCAGATAGCGGTGCTTTCCTTCACCCTCCCAGCAGTCTTGGTAAGCCCCATTTCATCCCGGGGCCATGTAATGCATCTTTTGCTTATATAATTTTCACGTTTTGAGGTATAGCTGGGGCCTTGTTGCCGGCAGTTTCATAGCACTTCATTTTGTGTCTAATTAGAGGCTCCGTAAACATTGTCTGGGTTGTATAGGGGTATTGGGAAGGTCAACAGACTATCTATTGTATTTTGGACTCATGTTCCACTAGATCTTAAGGTATATGTATTTTGGGAACTTAATAGTGATGTAACTAAAGAAATGGCTTAGTAATGTGCATATATACATATATATATATATATATATATATATATATATATATATATATATATATATATATATATATATATATATGACCTCCTATTGTCTAATCAACGAAAGTACATCTTCTCTCGGTCTTAAGTGAGTGGGTAAAAAGTGGCTAATAGGCTTGCTCGACCGAGTTCACTCGGTTGAGCGCCGGGCGCGCTCCCCGAGGTTGGGGCATGACAAATAGGTAGCTGCCACTGGAATGAAATGCGCCGACTTGGTCAACCTATCCACAATGACCCATACTATGTGAAATTTCTTCAAAGTCCGTGGGAGCCCAACAACGAATTCCATGGTAATGCGCTCTCACTTCCACTCAGGAATCTCAAGTCTCTAAAGCAAACCTCTAGGCCTCTGATGCTCGTACTTCACCTGCTGGCAGTTCAAACACCGAGCCACATACTCTATTATATCTTTATTCATTCTTCGCCACCAATAATTCTGCATCAAATCTGATACATCTTGGCGTCACCTGGATGAATGGAACCGCAAATTGTGGGCCTCCTCAAGAATCAACTCACGGAGCCCATCCACATTGGGCACACAAATCCGACCCTGCATCCGCAACACCCCATCATATCTAATAGAAACCTTCTTGGCATCACCGTACTACACCGTGTTCTTAAGGACATGCAAATGGTGGTCGTTATACTGAATCTCTCTACTGCGCTCATACAAAGAAGACCGAGAGACCGTGCAAGTAAGAACCCGACTCAGCTTCGAAACATCTAACCTCACAAACTGATTGGCCAAGGCCTAAACATGTTATGCTAGTGGTCTCTCACGAACTGGAATATATGCAAGGCTACCCATACTCACAACCTTTCTACTCAAGGCATCGACCACCACATTGGCCTTCCCGGGATGGTACAAAATGGTAATATCATAGTCTTTTAACAGCTCTAACCACCTCCGCTGCCTCAAATTGAGATCATTTTTCTTAAACAAGTACTGTAGACTCCGATGATCTGTGAATACCTCACACAACACGCCATTGAGGTAATGCCTCCAAATCTTCAATACATGAACAATAGCTGCCAACTCTAATTCATAAACATGGTAATTCTTCTCATAAACCTTCAACCGTCGGGATGCGTACACAATAACCTTGCTATCCTACATCAATACTGCACCGAGCCCAATATGCGATGTATCACAATACACAACATAGGATCCGGAACCTAATGACGTCCAAATCCACTACTAAAAAGTAAATGGAACAATATATAGGCGATTAGGCGTGTAAGAGAATTATCACTTATGATGCTAAGCCAAACACTTAGAGAAGTTTTAGAAAATATTTATGTCTAATTGCGAAAATAAAAACTAACCTAGAAAGCAAATAAGATGATCAATGGCACCAAGTATGGATGTAATGGGAATTACACTCAAGTAACGATCCAATGTATTTCACGATTTTACAAATATGAGCGAGTTTATGTTAATTAGCCCCAGGTAATAATTCTATATTAGCTTCTTCCAAAGACTAACAAGACTTCCTAATTGAATTATCCCTAAAATAATTAAGAGATTAAGCATACCCGACTTTGGCTACAAGTAGTTCAATCCTATCCCTATGTAGAATCTATAAAATGAGGGCTAAAGCCACAAGTTCTTGTTAATTAATCTTTCCCAACCTCAAATAATCTTTTCCAAAATTAATTAGAAGTTAATGGGAGAGTCCTAGGGTTAGCTAATCCCTTTGGAAACATTAAAGAACAAGAATAATGTGATCACCGAAAAGGTCATCACTCGTTTTGAAAGTAATTCCGTGTCTCGAGGCCTTAAAACCTCTTTTTGTCTCACCTCGATTTGCGTACGCAGTCCGGGCATGTTTTCGAAAAGCTTTTACGTAAAATCTAAGTAAAATAAGGAAATTGGCCTTTAAATTTGATTAAGGTTGACTTTAGTCAACATTCTTGGTAAACAGACCCGGACACGCGATCCGACGGTCTCGTAGGGTTTATAGTAAAATATGGGACTTGGACGTATGCCCGAAATCGAATTCCGAGGTCCCAAGCCCGAGAAATGAATTTTTTAAAGAAAATTGTTTGCTGGAAAATATAAAGGTTTTTAGAAGTGAATTGATGCATTTTCTTGATGTTATCGGGCCCGTATCTTGGTTCCAGAGCCCGGTACAAGTTTAAAATAATAATTAAGTTGAATCTGTAAAATTTGGTAAAGATCGGAATTGGTTTGGTATAAAACGGACCTATAGTTGAGAGAAAATGGAAATTTCAATGTTTTTGAGTCATTTTATGAATTTGAGGTTGAATCCGTAGTTGTTGATGTTATTTTGATGATTTGATTGCATGAGCAAGTCCGTATGGCATTTTTAGGCTTGCGTGCATGATTAGTTTGGAGCCCGAGGGCTCGGGTGAGTTTTGGATAGGCCTCAGAGTGAATTTAGACTTAGAACATAACAGTTGCAGGTTCAGAGAAAGTTGCAGGTCTCTAAAACCAGGCTTCGCGACCACGGTGGGATTTATGCGGTCAGCGTTGAGCAAGTTCATGTCTTCGTGGCCGCGCTCGGTATCTCGCGGTCCACGATGGAGCTCCGTGGCCGGGGTCCTTTTTATGCGGTCAGCGGTGAGGGTCTGAGAAGGGTATATATATATAAATGAGACTTTTCAGCCATTTTTCATTTATCACAACCCTAAAACATAAGAGGCGATTTTCAAAATACTCTTTCTTCCCCAAAACGCAAGTAAGAGATTTTTAACTCATTTCTTTAACTCCTACCTCTTTTTACAAGATTTCATCCTAGAATCTAGGGTTTTCATGGTGGAATTGGGAAGTTTGGGTAGAACTTAGGAATATCGAAATTTGGGGATTTAGACCTCAAATTGGGTTCGGATTCCAAAACCAATTGTATATCCGGGCTCGATGGTGAATGGGTAATCGGGTTTGGGTCTGAATTTCGGGTTTGGACCAAGCGGGTCCGGGGTCGATTTTTGACTTTTTGGGGAAAACACTAGAAAACCTATTTTCATGCATTAGAATTGGTTTATTTAGCATTTATTAATATTATAAAGTAAATTTTTACTAGATAAAAGCGAATTGGGAGTGGAACGAACGGGTAAAGCAGTAGTTGAGGCCTGAATTGTGTTCGAGGCATTGAGGTAAGTGTTTGGTTTAATCTTAGCTTGAGGGATTAGGAGTTGTGTCTTATTTTCTATGTGTTAATTGTTGAGTACGACGTATAGGTGTGGTGACGAGTATCTATACGTAGGTGTCAAGCATGCCCGTGAGTCTTATACTATGATTGATGTGACTCCGTTTTGTATTGTCCATGCGTAATATGATGATTTCTAATGTTGAACAAGGCTTATGGAAGTATTCTTGGTAATTGAACATTGTAGAGCATTGGCTCAAGTTGAGAATTGAGTTGTGGAGTAATTTGTGGAAAGGAGAAGAGATTTATGATATTGTCTCCCTTGCCGGGATGTTATTGATATACTATTGTTCCCTTGTCGGGACTCTATTGTGCTTTTAGTGATTCCCTTACCCGTGTTGCTTTGTGATTGTTGTTTGGGTCAGGAAGAGTGTAAAAGCACGAAGGGTGATGCCGTGCATGATATTGGTGAGTGACTGTTAATGAACGAAGTGTGATGCCGTGCCGATATTGCAAAAGTAAAAGCACGAAGGGTGATGCCGTACCATGATATGAGTGATAATGCACGAAGGATAATGCCGTGCCATGATTATGTGAGGTAAAAGCACGAAGGGTGATGCTGTGCCGATTATATTGATTCTTATGGTGAGGATGAGAGTAAAAACATGAAGGGTGATGCCGTGCACTTGTCTTTGTTTTCCCTATTCTTGCTTATAGTTGAATTTTGGTGTTCCATATGTTTCTTTTCTGAATTTCGGTTTGTACATGATATTTCCTCGAGCATGTTTCCCGTTCCCATCTTTAACTGCTAGTTTCTGTCATTATTACTTGCTGTATATGATATAACTGCACAGGTTTATTTGGTAGTCTTGTCCTAGCCTCGTCACTACTTCGTCAATGTTAGGCTAGGCACTTACCAGCACATGGGGTCGGTTGTGCTGATACTAGACTCTGCACTGTGTGCAGATCCCGGTGCTAAAGATTTTGCACCACAGTGTGGTTGCTGCCTTCAGTCCAGTGGCGGAGACCCGAGGTAGTCCTGCAGGCATACACAGGCCTTGGCATCTTCTTTTATATTTCCATTCTGTTTCTTTTATGTATTTCAGAGACATCTTTGTATTTATCTTTCAGACCACTGTTTGTAGTATTCATAGATAGTCCGTGACATTGTGACACCAAATTCTGGGTAGAGTTGTATGCTAGATTCTGCACTAGTATATGGCTAATCTATTAGTTTTCGTCTTCCGCATTTCTGTTTATTATAATTATTCCGCTGTTGATCACCTGTTATATTGAACTGTTAAAGAGGCCTCGTCTAGGTAGGCTTGCTTCCTATAGCACTAGCCATCTCTCAGGTTGAAGGAGGAGCCAGACTCCTGCTACTCGCACTCCGGAGCAGATGGCTCCCCAGTTTCAGACCCCAGCAGCTCAGCAGTTGGGGTAGTTCTGCTTGGTGTTGTGGCAACGACCGGAGAGGGGCCAGCTATGTCTGTTGATGTCTCGTGGAGATTGGACAGGTTCACCAACCTCTTAACTACTACTTTTGGTGGTACATCTTCTGAGGATCCCCAAGATTATTTGGACAGCTGTCATGAGGTTCTATGGAACATAGGGATAGTGGAGACCAATGGGGTCGACTTTGTTGCTTTTCGTTTATCTAGATCTGCCAAGACTTGGTGGAGAGATTATTTTTTGGCTAGACCAGCTGGGTCACCGGCTTTGACTTGGGATCAGTTTTCTCAGCTATTTCTGGAGAAGTTTCTTCCTATCACTCAGAGGGAGAACTATCGGAGGCAGATTGAGTGTCTCCAGCAGGGTTCTATGATTGTCACTCAGTACGAGACCAAATTCATTGACTTGGCCCGCCATGCTCTTCTTATACTTCCCATTGGGAGAGAGAGAGTGAGGGGGTTCATTGAGGGACTAGTTCAGCCTATTCGATTGCATATGGCTAACGAGACAGGGAGCGAGATTTCTTTCCAAGATGCGGCCAATGTGGCCAGGAGAGTTGAGATTGTTCTATCATAGGGGAGTAGTTAGGGGCCTGACAAGAGGCCTCGTCATTCGGGCAGGTTCAGTGGTGCCTCATCTAGAGACAGAGATTCTTTTGGTCGGGGACATTCTTCCAGGACATTTCATTCAGCACTTCAGGCTTCTCACGGTGCTCCAGGTGGCCGTGGTTCTCATTGCACCTCGGCTCCAGAGTTTTCAGAATGGTTATTCAGGCCGTCTGGGTCAACAGTCTAAGCAGCCGAGGGCTTGTTATACTTGTAGCGACATGAGGCATATTGGTAGATTTTGCCCTCGAGCACCGAGCAACTCTCAGCATCAGGGTTCCCGTGCCATGGTTCAGGCACCGAGTGTCCCACCGGTGGCTCAGCCAGTTGGAGGTGGAGGTAGAGGTGATAGAGGTGGAGATAGAGGTATTAGAGGTGGACGTCAGGCCGCTAGAGGTGGAGGCCAGGCAGCAGGAGGTCGTCCCAGAGAGGTAGTTTAGAGTGGTGGGGCCCAGCCCCGATGTTATGCTCTTCCAACCAGGCCTGAGGCTGAGGAATCCGATGTAGTTATCACAGGTACTATTTTGGATTGTAGTAGAGATGCTTCAATTCTATTTGATCCAAGGTCTACATACTCCTATATGTCATCTTATTTTGCACTGTATCTGGTCATGCCTAGTGATTCCTTGAGTGCTCCTGTATATGTGCCTACACCGGTAGGTGATTCTATTGTGGTAGATCGTGTCCATCGTTCATGCATAGTTGTGATTGGGGGTCTTGAGACTCGAGTAGATTTGTTACTTTTGGATATGGTTGACTTTGATGTCATAATGGGGATGGGCTTGTTATCACCTTACCACGCTATCTTAGACTGTCATGCCAAGACTGTGACCTTAGCCTTGCCGGGTTTACCTCATCTAGAGTGGAGAGGGACTCCTGGTTATTTTACCCGTAGGGTTATCTCATATATGAAAGCTCGGCGTATGGTTGATAAGGGATGTTTGGCCTATTTGGCATATGTTCGTAATTCTAGTGTCGAGGTTCCTTTTGTGGATTCTGTGCCTATTGTTCGTGAGTTTCCTGAGGTATTTACTTTAGACCTGCCGGGTATGCCACCCGGCAGGGATATTGATTTCTGCATTGATTTGGCTCCGGGCACTCAGCCTATTTCTATCCCTCCATATCGTATGGCCCCGCCTGAGTTGAAAGAATTGAAGGAGCAGTCGTAAGACTTTCTTGATAAGGGCTTTATTGGGCCTAGTGTCTCGCCTTGGGGTGTGCCGGTGTTGTTTGTTAAGAAGAAAGACGGACCGATGAGGATGTGTATAGATTATGGCAATTGAAGAAGGTCACAATCAAGAATAAGTACCCATTGCCGAGGATTGATGATTTTTTTACCAGCTTCAGGGTGCCCAAGTGTTTTCTAAGATCGACTTGATATCTGGCCACCATCAGTTGAGGATTATGGCATCCGATGTCCCTAAGACAGCTTTCCGCACTCGGTACGGGCATTATCAATTCTTGGTGATGTCATTCGGGTTGACAAGCTCCCCAGCAGCTTTCATGGATTTGATGAACCGAGTGTTTAGACCTTATTTGGATTGCTTCGTGATTGTCTTCATTGACGATATTTTGATCTATTCCCGCAGCCGGGAGGAGCACGAGCAGCATCTTTGAGTCGTTCTTCAGACTCTGAGGGATAGTTAGTTGCATGCTAAGTTTTTGAAGTGCGAGTTTTGGTTGAGTTCAGTTGCATTCTTGGGCCACATTGTATCAGTAGAGGTTATTTAGGTGGATCCGAAGAAGATAAAGGCAGTCAAGAACTGGCTTCGACCCATATCAGCTACAGAGATCCGGAGTTTCTTAGGTTTGGCGGGTTACTACCATCGGTTTGTGGAGGGGTTTTCACCTATTGCAGCCCCGATGACCAGGTTGGCCCAGAAGGGTGCCCAGTTCAGGTGGTCGGACGAGTGTGAGGCGAGCTTTCAGAAGCTCAAGACAACTTTGACTACGGCGCTAGTGTTGGTTTTGCCCATAGGTTCAGGGACATATAAAGTTTATTGTGACGCATCTCGTATTGGACTTGGTGCGGCGCTGATGCAGGATAGCAAGGTAATTGCTTATGCTTCGCTATAGTTGAAGATTCATGAGAAGAATTATCCAGTTCATGATTTGGAGTTAGCAGCCATTGTTCACGCGCTGAAGATTAGGAGGCACTATTTGTATGGAGTGTCATGTGAGGTGTTCACAGATCACAAGAGTCTGCAGTATCTGTTCAAGAAGAAGGAACTAAATTTGAGGCAAAGGAGGTGGTTGGAGCTGTTGAAAGACTATGATATCACCATCTTATATCATCCGGGGAGGGCAATGTGGTGGCCGATGCTTTGAGTAGAAAGTCAGCCGGTATGGGCAGTCTTGCGTATATTCCGATCAGTGAGAGACTGCTTGCTTTGGATGTTCAGGCTTTGGCCAATCAATTCGTGAGGTTGGATGTTTCTGAGCCCAGCCGTGTGTTAGCTTGCACAGTCGCTCGTTCCTCATTATTTGAGCGTATCAGAGATCGGCAGTATGATGATCCTCATTTGTGTGTCCTTAGAGACACAGTGCGGCACGGAGGTGCCAAGCAGGTTACAGTTGGAGATGATGGAGTCTTGAGGATGCAGGGTCGTATTTGTGTGCCTAATATGGATGGACTTCGTGAGTTGATTCTAGAGGAGGCCCATAGTTCCCAGTATTCTATCCATCCGGGTGCCGCTAAGATGTATCAGGATTTACGGCAGCATTATTGGCGGAGGAGGATGAAGAAGGACATTGTTGCCTATGTAGCTCGGTGTTTGAATTGTCAGCAGGTAAAGTACGAGCATCAGAGACCTGGTGGTTTGTTTCAAACGATTGAGATTCCTAAGTGGAAGTGGGAGCGGTCACTATGGACTTCGTTGTTGGACTCCCACGGACTTAGAGGAAGTTTGATGCAGTGTGGGTTATTGTTGATAGGCTGACCAAGTTAGCACATTTCATTCCTGTGGCAGTTTCCTATTCTTCGGAGCGGTTGGCAGAGATCTATATCCGGGACATTGTTCGTCTTCATGGAGTGATCGTGTCTATTATCTCTAACCGAGGTACGTAGTTTACCTCACATTTCTAGAGGGCAGTTCAGCGTGAGGTGGGCACACGGGTCGAGTTGAGCACAGCATTTTATCCTCAAACGGACGGGCAGTTCGAGCGTACTATTTAGATTTTGAAGGATATGCTCCGAGCTTGCGTTATTGACTTTGGAGGCGCGTGGGATCAGTTTTTGCCTTTAGCAGAGTTTGCTTACAACAATAGCTACCAGTCGAGCATCCAGATGGCTCCTTATGAGGCTTTATATGGTAGGCAGTGTTGGTCGCCGGTTGGATGGTTTGAGCCGGGAGAGGCTCGGTTGTTGGGTACAGATTTAGTTCAGGATGCCTTGGATAAGGTGAAGATCATTTAGGATAGGCTTCGTACAGCTCAGTCCAGGTAGAAGAGTTACGCCGACCGCAAGGTTCGTGATGTGGAATTCATGGTCGAGGAGCGAGTGTTGCTCCGGGTGTCGCCCATGAAGGGCGTGATGAGATTTGGAAAGAAGGGCAAGCTAAGCCCTAGGTTCATTGGTCCTTTTGAGATTCTTGACCGAGTGGGAGAGGTGGCTTACAGACTTGCGTTGCCGCCGAGCTTATCAGCTGTGCACCCAGTGATTCATGTGTCTATGCTTCGAAAGTATCACGGCGATCCATCCCACGTGTTAAACTTCAGCACTGTCCAGTTGGACAAGGACATGACCTATGAGGAGGAGCCGGTAACTATTCTAGACCGGCAGGTTCGTGAGTTGAGATCGAAGAGTTTTCCTTCGGTTCGTGTTCAGTGGAGGGGTCAGCCTGTTGAGGCAGCAACTTGGGAGTCCGAGTCCGATATGCGGAGCCGATATCCCCATCTTTTCTCAAACTCAGGTACTTTTCCTATGTCCATTCGAGGACGAACGGTTATTTTAGAGGTGGAGAATGTGATGACCCAAAAGGTCATCACTCGTTTTGAAAGTAATTCCGTGTCCCGAGGCCTTAAAAACCTCTTTTTGACTCACCTCAATTTGCATGCGCAGTCCGGGCGCGTTTTCGGAGAGCCTTTATATGAAATCTAAGTAAAATAAGGAAATTGGCCTTTAAATTTGATTAAGTTGAATTTAGACAACACTCTTGGTAAACGGACCCGGACCCGTGATCCGACGGTCTCGTAGGGTCCATAGTAAAATATGGAAATTGGACGTATGCCCGGAATCGAATTCCGAGGTCCTAAGCCCGAGAAATGAATTTTTTAAAGAAAATTATTTGCTGGAAAATATAAAGGTTTATAGAAGTGAATTGATGCATTTTCTTGATGGTATCGTGCCCGTATCTTGGTTCCGGAGCAAGGTACAAGTTTAAAATAATAATTAAGTTGAATCTGTAAAATTTGGTAAAGATCGGAATAGGTTTGGTATAAAACGGACCTATAGTTTAGTGAAAATGGAAATTTCAATGTTTTTGAGTAATTTTATGAATTTGAGGTAGAATCCGTAGTTGTTGATGTTATTTTGATGATTTGATCGCAAGAGCAAGTCCGTATGGCGTTTTTAGGCTTGCGTGCATGATTAGTTTGGAGCCCGAGGGCTCGGATGAGTTTTGGATAGGCCTTGGAGTGAATTTAGACTTAGAACATAACAGTTGCAGGTTCAGAGAAAGTTGGAGGTCTCTGAAACCAGGCTTCGCGATCGCGGTGGGGTCTTCGCGACCGCGGTGGGAGTTATGCGGTCAGCGGTGAGCAAGGTCATGTCTTCGCGCCCGCGCTCGACATCTCGTGGTTCGCGGTGGAGCTCCGCGGCCGCGGTCCTTTTTATGCGGTCAGCGGTGAGGATCTGAGAAGGGTATATATATAAACGAGACTTTTTAGCCATTTTTCATTTTTCACAACCCTAAAACATAAGAGGCGATTTTCAAAACACTCTTTCTTCTCCAAAACGCAAGTAAGTGATTTTTAAGTCATTTCTTTCACTCCTTAACCTCTGTTTACAAGATTTCATCCTAGAATCTAGGGTTTTCATGCTGGAATTGGGAATTTTGGTAGAACTTAGGAATATCGAAATTTGGGGAATTAGACCTCAAATTGTGGTCGGATTCCAAAACCAATTGTATATCTGGGCTAGGGAGTGAATGGGTAGTCGGGTTTGGGTCTGAATTTTGGGTTTTGACCAAGTGAGCCCGGGGTCGATTTTTGACTTTTTGGGGAAAACACTAGAAAACCTATTTTCATGCATTAGAATTGGTTTATTTAGCATTTATTAATATTATAAAGTAAATTGTGAGTAGATACAAGCGAATTGGGAGTGGAACAAAGAGGTAAAGCCTTAGTTGAGGCCTGAATTGTGTTCGCGACATTGAGGTAAGTGTTTGGTCTAACCTTAGCTTAAGGGATTAGGAGTTGTGTCTTATTTGCTATGTGTTAATTGTTGAGTACGACGTATAGGTGTGGTGACGAGCATCTATACGTCGGTGTCAAGCATGCCCGTGAGTCTTATACTATGATTGATGTGACTCCGTTTTGTACTATCCATGCGTAATATGATGATTTCTAATGCTGAACAAGTCTTATGGAAGTATTCTTGGTAATTGAACATTGTAGAGCATTGGCTCAAGTTGAGAATTGAGTTGTGGAGTAATTTGTGGAAAGGAGAAGTGGTTTATGATATTGTCTCCCTTGGCGGGATGTTATTAATATACTATTGTTCCCTTGCCGGGACTCTATTCTGATTTTAGTGATTCCCTTACCCCTATTGCTTTGTGATTGTTGTTTGGGTAAGGAAGAGTGTAAAAGCACGAAAGGTGATGCCGTGCATGATATTGGTGAGTGAGTGTTAATGCACGACGGGTGATGCCGTGCCGATATTGTAAATGTATAAACACGAAGGGTGATTCTGTGCCATGATATGAGCGATAATGCATGAAGGATAATGCCGTGCCATGACTATGTGAGATAAACGCACGAAGGGTGATGCTGTGCCGATTATATTGATTCTTATAGTAAGGGTGAGAGTAAAAGCACGAAGGGTGATGCCGTGCATTTGTCTTTGTTTTCCCTATTCTTGCTTATAGTTGAATTTTGGTGTTCCGTATGTTTCTTTTCTGAATATCGGTTTGTACATGATATTTCCCCGAGCATGTTTCCCCTTCCCATCTTTAACTACTAGTTTCTGTTATTATTACTTGCTGTATATGATATAACTGCACAGGTTTATTTGGTAGTCTTGTCCTAACCTCGTCACTACTTCGCCGAGGTTAGGTTAGGCACTTACCAGCATATGGGGTCGGTTGTGCTGATACTACACTCTGCACTATGTGTAGATCTCGGTGCTAAAGATTTTGGACCATAGTGAGGTTGCTGCCTTCAGTCCAGTGGCAGAGACCCGAGGTAGTCCTACAGGCGTCCGCAAGCCTTGGCGTCTCCTTCTATCTTTCCATTCTGTTTCTTTTGTGTATTTCAGAGACAACTTTGTATTTATCTTTCAGACCACTGTTTGTAGTATTCGTAGATAGTCCCTGACATTGTGACACCGAATTCTAGGTAGAGTTGTATGTTGGATTCTGCACTAGTATATGGCTAAACTATTAGTTTTCGTCTTCTGCATTTTTGTTTATTATAATTATTCGGCTGTTGATCACCTGTTATATTGAACTGTTAAAAAGGCTAAGCAAAAAGGTTAATGAATCTATAATACTTATCTTGCCTAGCTTTCACGAGTAGGCGCCATCACGACTCCTGAGGGTGGAAAATCCAGGTCGTGACAAATAATTAAAGAAACAATAACTCACTTCATAATAAATAAAAATCGTTCAATACTTAAGCACAACAAGATATTTAATCCACACTTTAAATATGAATATTCCCATAAACAAGATTCAGGTGTTGGAAAAAATACTTCACACTTAGATATACAATACAAAGCAAGGAAATGAAGAAATGAACATAAATAGGTAAGAAATTCTCAACCAAAAGCTCCAAATCTTCAAGACCCAAGTGTCTGTGCAAGAACCCTAGCTTCCAAAACATGTCTTCTGTAGTATAAGGACTGAAAATAAGCCAAAGATATTTTACAAATGGGCTAAGTCGGGTATTAAATAGTTTGGCGCTAAAAATTTTGAAATTACAGAAGTACCCAGAGCTGAAGCGCGATCTTCGCATTTTCGAAGCAAAGTTCGCATTTGTGAACATTGACTTCCTTGTTGACCTTCTCATTTGCGATAAAGACTTCGCATTTGGGAAGGTTGACTGCCTAGTTTGACTTCGCATTTGCGAATTCCTTTTTGCATTTGAGAATATTGCTCGACTGGCTTGACTTCGCATTTGCGAAGTCCTTTTTTGAATTTGCGACGACTGCTTTCTTCGCATTTCCCAGGTTTATGTCGCAACTGCAATACCTTATTTCAGATTTTCTTCTCTTCAACTTCTTTTTGACTCATTTTCACTTGGTTTCTTCAAGATCACTTCTAAATAACATAGAACCGATAATATAGACGTAAACGCCATTAAACACATTAAATTATCACTCAAACATAGCAAAAATCTAAGCTTAAAGACAAGATAAGTTTGTAAAATACCAACTTATCAGAACCCGCAAACTTAAACTATTGCTTGTCCTCAAGCAGTGAAAGTGACAAATCTCCTTCCAAGGAGCAAGGAGTCCCCCTCCACTCTAATCGGGGCAACCCCGGCATGGGTAAGGTCACTGTCTTAGCGTGACAGTCCAATATAGCGTGATAAGGTGACAACCAATCCATGCCCAAAATAACATCAAAGTCCACCATATCGAGAAGTTGGAGATCTACACTAATCTCAAGGTTCCCGATAGAAACCATACATGAGGGATAAACACGATCTACAATAATAGAATCTCCCACAGGCGTGGACACATATACATGAGCACTCAAAGAATCATGAGGCATAATTAGATATGAAGCAAAATAGGTTGACATCTACGAATAAGTAGAGCCTAGATCAAATAGAACTGAAGCATCTCTATGGCAAACTGGAATAATACCTGTGATGATTGCGCTAGATGACTCTGCCTCAGATCTAACTGGAAATGCATAAAAATAGGGCTGGGCCCCACCACTCTAACCTCTTCCCCTCGGGCGACCCCTAGCTAGCCTCCACCTCAAATGGCTTGACCTCCACCTATAGCAACCTGACCCCTGCATTTAGCTAGCTGTGCGGGTGGTGGAGCAACCGGTGCTGGCATCACGGCACGAGAACCCTGCTGAGGTCTGCTGCTCGTCAATCTAGGGCAATATGTCCTGATATGGCATGTCCCCTCACACTCAAAGCACTCCCTCGGCAGCTGAGGTTGCTGAAGCTGAGACTGACCCTGATGGCCTGGGTATCCACTGTAGTAACTCCAAAGTGGTGGTACACTGATAGGAGCTGAAGGTGCACTGAATGCTGGCTGCTCAGGACGAGAGCCATAAGAACCATGACCGCCTGAATCACTATGGGCTACCTGAAGAGTTGACTGAATCGGCCTTGGAGGATGGCCTCTACCAAAAGAACCTCTACCTCCAGATGAGGCACCACTGAAGCCACTGAAATATCAGGGCCTCTTCTCAGATGTCACCCCTCTATCTTGACCACGAACCATCTCGATACTTCTAGCAATCTCTACGACCCTCTGGAAAGAAATATCATCCCCCGTCTTCTTGGATATCTAAAGCCTGATGCCGAAGGTAAGAACATCAATAAACCTCCTCACCCTCTCTCTATCAGTAGGGATCAAAATAGTTGCATCACGGGCTAGGTCCACAAATCTAGTCTCATATTGGGTGACGGTCATGCCACCCAGCTGAAGGTGCTTGAATTGCCTACGATACTCCTCCTTTAGAGTTAAAGGAATAAAATTCTTCAAAAATAGCTATGAAAACTGATCCCAGGTAAGTGGAGTTGAACCAGCTGGTTTGCTCTGCTCAAAATCCTGCCACAACCTCTTAGTAGAACCGGTCATCTGGAACACTACAAAGTCGACCCCATTTGGTCTCAACAATACCCATGTTTCGCAACACCTCATGACAACGGTGCACGTAATCCCGTGGGTACTCAGAGGGTGCACCGCTATGATGAACATGAAAGAGCTTGGTGAAGTTATCGAACCTCATCAATTCCTCAGAAGACATCGTGGGCCTCTCACTGGGCTATTTAGAAATAATGGACTGAACTACCCCAATTGCTGGAGCTACTGAAGTCTGGAATAGGGGAGCCATCTGCTCCGGAGTGTGAGTGGCAGTAGTCTGTGCTCCTCCCCAAGCATGAGAGACGGCTTGTGCCATAGGAAATACTCTGGTCTGAAACACACTCTCTATGAATCCACCTAAGCGGACTAGAGCGTCCTGAAGTACGGGCATGGCAATGAATCCCTCTGGGACTTGAGTGGGTGCAACTGGTGCTGTCTGAAATGAGACCTCCTCCTCATGATCAGTCTGAGGCTCCACCATAGGTGCTGCTGCTCTTGCTCTAGGCTGAGCTCTGCCTCTGTCTCGGCCCTGACCCCTACCCCTGGTAGTGGCTGCAATAGGGGGCATTGGCTCCTGCCTGGCTGTAGACATTGTGAAAGTTCTCACCATCTGTGAGAGAACAAGAGTAGAATGGTTCAAACTTCAATAATGGAAATAAGTAGCACAATAGAGATAGAAAGAAGTGAAATTTTCCTAAAGCTTTATAGCCTCTAGAAGATAGTACAGACGTCTCCGTAGCGATCCTCCAGACTCTACCAAGCTTGCTCATGACTCGTGGGACCTAGGCAACCTAGTGCTCTGACACCAACTTATCACGACCCGAAATAACCCACCCTCGGGACCGTGATGGCACCTAACATTTCACTTGCTAGGCAAGCCAACTTTAGCTATATTTGTTAATCACTTTTTAACAATTCAAATCAAATAATAATAATAACAACTGAATCGTTTGAAATAAGGTGATAAACTACTGAACGACGTAATCTAAATATAATCTCAGAAACTAGAGTCACGAATACAGGAGCGTCTAGAGTACTACAGATAATAGTCTAAATAAACACAACAATTTGAATCAAAATAAACAACAATGATGACATAGAAGGGGACTTCAGGGCTGGGGACACCGTGCAGCTATATCTCAAGTCTCCACAGGTAGCTGGATCCGGGAAATCTCACTATTCGCTGCTGGGATCAACTCCAGTATCTGCACAAGAAGTGCAGAGTATAGTATGAGTACAACCGACCCCATGTATTTTGTAAGTGCCGAGCCTAACCTCGACGAGTAGCGTCGAGGCTAAGGCGGGCCACCTACAATAACCAGTACGCAATAATAATAATAACAGAAAAATCGAAAATGGAAGTAAAATAGTTAACTCATGAAAACGAACTCAAAATTCAACTACTAGAGAGCCCAAACTAACAAGTCTCATAGTCTCATACTAAAATACCGAGGCAAATCCAACAATCACCATCAGAACCACATATACAATCTGTTGCGGTGCGCAACCGGATCCCACCATATCCTCATCTATCAATATCATAATCTATCCTTATACCACAATTTCAATTCATTGCCTTTCGAAATCCGCTGCGGCATGCAACCCCGCTCCCCAAACAATTTCTAACATCAACATAAATAATTCAACAACCAAATTTACAAGAATTTCTACATCAAGAGGGTAAATGTACAAGGCAACAATAAGCACAGAATAATCAAAGAATCTTTAACAAATAAAAGTTTCAACTTTACCAATTCATCGATATCTAACAAATAAACAACTCACACAAGTGAAACCACATTATATAATGCAACAAATATTACAAAACAGTGGGACATAACGCACGTGACAATTATGGCATGCAAGTAAAGTGTCACGCCCCGACCTCAAGAGGCGCGAAAGGCGCTCAATCGAGTGAACCCAACTGAGCAAGCCTTTTAACACTTTCTACCTAACTCAATATTATTAATGGAACCATGCTTTCGTTCATTTAGACAACAGTAAAGGTCGTACATTCAACATTGTTAGTTTATTTTTATATCACAAATATTAAATCATGGCTAAGTTTCCAAGATGTCATACAGTTATAGTTTAGAAGAACTAGAGTATAGAGTTACAACACAGTTCATTGACCCATCCAACACCCGTACATAACCCACACAAACGTCTACGGAGCCTCTATGGAAACAAAAGACAAATTATGAAAACGCCGGCAACAAGGCCCTGGCTATACCTCAAAAGTGGAAGTCAACAACAAACGATGTACAACATAACCCCTTGAAGGAAAAAGGGGCTCACCAAGACTTTGAGAGGAGGACACTCCGCTACGCGATCGGCACAGTCCGCTATAGAGCCACCTACATTCAGTTAAAAATGTAGCGCCCCCGGCAAAAGGGACGTTAGTACCATGTAATAGTACTAGTATGTATAACTAGACACCATCTAGTTAGAAAGAACTTTCATACAAGAATAAGGAAATCACAAGTATAACTCAAAAACTTTAAACGATCACCACATCATCAAATAAAAGAATCATATAATTTTCACATCATTTTTCCATAGCTTTTGGTTTGGGGCATTTCATACTGTTCATCATTGTTCGCAATACCACCGCTATCTTGAGCGGAGTCCGATCTCGACCCGATCGGCTAGGTTGCCTCATTTGAGACATACACCTCAATCACAATCTCATTTTCCGTTTTCGGAATTCAATATCAGCACAATACCACCATATGTGCAGCATGGCGTCCGATCTCGGCCCGATCGGCTAGGCCGCCTTACAAAGGCGTTGTTCCTTTCTCATTAGTCATTTCGTTTCAATATTTGTTTCACATATATCATTTCATAGGCACTTGGGGCCACAACTATCACATCATTTTTGGCACTAGGACACATTTCACATCATTCCCAATTTCAAAGTTAGCTTTGCAATTTAGGATAATAGGTGTACACAAGAGCAATCTAAATTGTAAGCGTAGATAAGATTTCACATAGATGGCACAACAAATGCAGTTTCAATCTTGATTTAAGGTCTAAGCATTTCAATACATGATTCATATTCTTCGCACCTTTTTAAGCTATTAAGAATAGCACACATTGATCATATTGAGACACACCCTTCACGTATATAAAGTTGCAACACAAATTCATGTGAAATAACAATCAGTAATCAATCCGACATTAATCTTACCGCATTTACACAAACACCAATGGAGCTCAATTTCTAAAAAGAGGGGGTTTTAGTCATGCATACCTCAATAGAGCTTTCCTTAAATTCTTACAAAATTCCGGGACTCTTAGCACTTCAATATATTTCATAGGAATTACAAATTGAACATGCGACAAATTGATTGCAAATGCGAACAACCATCCTTCACAAATACGGCCAATATCTTCACAACACGAAGAAGTCCTATTTTTCCCGGCATTGGAAATGCGACCAAGCGATCGTAAAAGTGATCCTATGCTATTCGCACTTGCGAACCATTTCCTCGCAAATGCGAGGTTACCCAATCCTAGGCCCTGCTCGCAAATGAAAACTCTTATTCATGAAAGTGAGGCTCGAAATGCGAGCCAAACCTTGCAAATGCGAGATGTGCATCAGAACACCAGAGCTGGAAGGACACCAGCTGACTCCAAACCATCCAAACTCATCTGAAACGCGTCTAAAACGTACCCGAGATCCTCGGGCTCCAAACCAAATATGAAAAAAGTGTAATAGCATCATACGAACTCGCTCGCGCAATCAAATCACCAAAATAACATCTAAATCTACTAATCAACCTTGTAAATGAATGAGATTTTAAAGTAAACTCAAGAACAACTAAAATCACATCTAAGCGTCCGAATCACATCAAATCAATTTCAAATTGCACCAAATTTTGCAGATAAGTTTCAAATAGTAATATAGACTTATACCAAGTCTCAACATCAAAATTCGAACCTGTTAACTATGAAGTCAACTTACGCTCAAACATAGAATATTTCCAAACTTTCAAAATACTAGTTTTCCGCAAAATGTGTCAAATTAATCTAGGGACCTCCAATTTCAATTTCGGATGCGCCTAAGTCCAAAATCATGAGACGGACCTACCGAAATTTTTAAAGTACAGATCTGAGGTCGTTTTCATAAAAATATTGATCGTGGCCAACTCAAGTTGTTTTTGTAGCCAAAAAATACATTTTCTTCAAATTTTCACATAAAAGCTTTTAAAAAACCGACACGGACCATACATGCAAACCATGAATATCAAACGAAGCTATTAGAGGTCTTGGAACAAGAAAATGAGGGCTAATACTCAAAATGACCTATCGAATCGTCACACTTTATTTCGTTACTTATCTAAGTAGTCTTATCACATTTATCCTTTAGTTTGCTTTTACTGTATTCTTGTGCGTTTTTAAGGCTCTTGCATTTTTTATGAATTTGTTTGAAACTCATGGAGTTCCATCTGCCTTAGATATTTAGGGTCTAGAATCTTTTAAATTCGACAATTATGTCAAGACTGTTCATTTTGTTTATTGTTTAATTATCTAGTTATTCGTGTTCACATTTGGAGGAGACTTATTTTGTTATGATAATGATGTTGATGCCACTTTATCGATTTTCGTTTTATGTATTGTAAGATGGTTTGACTACTTGGGGACTTATTATAAGATTGCATGTTATTATTGATGTTACCAAACAATTATTTAAGGACTCGTCATGTCCCTCGCATTAAATTATGACAGATACTACGAAGAAAACAAAATGAGCCGCGCAAAAAAAAAATGAATGTGCGAGAAAAATCTTTTAAGCATGAAGATGAAATTTTTTCTTTAGTGCTATAATAGCTACAGATACATATATTTTATTGGTAACTAGTTTCTATTAGTATGCTAGCTATTCATCCATTACATAGCAATTGGAGTTATACCCTCTCAACAACATCGAATGCATGCGCCTTTATCGCAAATGCAACATTTGGTTTTGCATTGTGATGCAAAAGCGCAACCTGCAATTCATGAAACAAACATATTTTATATACATTAGATTAAAAAATATAAAGACTTCCAATATAAATGTTGTAAACCTAACAGAAGACAGCCGAGTCTACAAATTTTGAAACCAAAACCACGCATTTGTAATCATGATTACAAAAATAATTATATATACATAAGAAAAATTTGAATCTATTAGTGCCAAAAGCGTAAGTTCAAAAAAAAAACAAAAAAATATCTTTAAATTTTAACACCAAACATTCCATAGGAATATATTTTTGAGTTATTTAGTGTCTTTGAAGATGTATCAATTCTTAAATTATACAAATTTGAATTTTAATTATCGACGGCGGATTGGAAAATGAAAGAAAGAAAAAATTAAAATTAGATATACCTGTAATAGATACACGAGTGCTACGACTTGCAGCAGATAGTTCTAGTGATGTTGTTGGTGATGTTGCTTCTGGTGCGTATGATAGCTCCGATACATATGATGGTTTTGGTGCATATGAAGACTCTGGCACACCCTGAGTTAATGCAAAAAGAATACACATGACAAAAATTATGTAAACCAAAACATTGGTTGATTTTTTCATCTTAAACAACTATACTTAGTTATGCCTGTAGGTACTTTTGTTTTTTCCTCTTAGTTTTTTCTAATGAAGTGCTTGTAGATGCAAGAGAGCTCTTCCTCTTATAGTAAAGATGAAACATACTTTTTAAGTTAGTAGTATTGATACTTAAGTAAGTAGTTATATTAGTTATTAGTATGCATTATAGGAGATCCAATCTAATTACAAAAATAATATGCAAACCTGTAAATTTCATATGAAATCATTGACTAACTAAATTGTATGTAGCGAATATTATATTTATTCCCAAATTGTTAAATTTATCTCCTTTTTGGGATTTGATAAAATAATTTTAATAGTCTCTTTATATTTGTTACGAGCGCAAAATACGACACAAAAATTAATGCGCACTAGCCAAAGATAGTTGTCACGATCCAAAATTCCAACCCGACGTGATGCCGTCTAACATACCTGCTAGGCAGGTTGAGATATAACAATAAAGATCTAAACAACAAAATATATAGAAATATCATAAGTCTGAAGACTCAACATGACAAGATATTGCTAATACAAGATAAATCACCAAGAAGCTGGTAAAAACAGAGTCATGAGCTCTATAATGGAATACATGTCTAAAAACTATATATCAATAATGTCTGAACTAAAAACAACAGTATGTAAGAAAAAGACAAGCCAAGATTGCGGGCGAAAAATGCAGCTCTACCTCGTCTCCTGATACTCAGCTCAACAAGCAACGCTACTACTGCTAACTGGTACTAGCACCTGGATCTGCACAATTAGGTGTAGAGTGTAGTATGTATACAACCGACCCAATATACCCAAAAATATCGTAACTAACCTCGGTGAGGTAAAAGAAGCAAGAATTATAAATGATACCTACTATAACCTATACAGTTTCATCAATTTAACAAGCATAGAACAATTATGTGATGAAGTCATAAAGCACATAAAGAACCCTCTGTATGTGTGTGCAATTACTCAAGTTCTCTGTTCAGCAAATGATATAGCATATAAGATGATATGCTAGTAAATCAGGTAATTAACCAAACCACTAATCAGTTTTCCTCAATAACTGCGTGTACACCATCAAGAGAGAAATATGAGAGGGTAACCCTAGGGGGATGGATCCATATCACACACTACACGGACAACTCACGTGCTGCACAGACAACTCACATGCTAATAATATCAACCACACGGACAACTCACATATTCCTAACTTGGCACTAGGAGCTTTCGGGTTTTGAGTAGAAATTTTCACGGGGCCTTACATCATCCCCCACTTAGGATCATTCGTCCTTGAATGAGGATCAAGGTTCACTTATTAGCAATCTTTACGCAACCTCATCTTTTCACAATATGAAACGTACCAACAGCCCCAAATTTGGCTAACTCCCTAAATTTTCAAAAATTTTTTTGCTAGAGTTTTCTTTGTATCTAGGCCTATCCACCTGTCAGAGAGCCCCAGAAACATATCCCAACAGCATATACATATTCCATAGAGATAACATAACCTGTACAATACTAACCATGGCCGTATAGGCAATCACGGAGGAATTTCCTTATTTCTCAATTTTTGGACCTGCCTGTCAAGAATGGCAACTGGAACTTCTTCATAGGATAATTCTTCATTAACCTCAATAGTTTCAATTGGCACAACAGTGGACGGATCTCCCACGACCTTCTTCAACATAGACACATGGAAGATTGGGTGTACCAATGACATCTCGGGTGACAGCTCGAGCTTGTATACTACCTGACCAATTCTCTGAATGATTTTGTACGGTCCGACATACCTTGGACTCATGTTCCTTTCTTCCCAAACCGCATGATACCCTTCATGGGGGAAACCTTCAAAAATACCCAATCATCTTCTTTGAACTCCAAATCTCTGCGACGAATGTACGAATAATACTTTTGGCGACTCTTAGCAGTCTTCAACCTTTCTTTAATAATTTTGACTTTCTCCATGGCCTGGTGCACAAGGTCCGGCCCTATCAATTCAGCTTCTCCCACCTCGAACCACCCAATGGGAGACCTACATCTCCTACCATACAATGCCTTAAATGGCGCCATCTGGATACTAGCATAGAAGCTATTGTTATAAGCAAACTCTATGAGTGGCAAATGATCATCCCAGCTACCCTTGAAATCAAGAAAACAAGCACGCAACATGTCCTCGAGCGTATGAATAGTCCGCTCAGCTTGCCCGTCGGTCTGAGGGTAAAAAGGTGTGCTAAGATTTACCTGCGTGCCCAAACCTTGCTAAAATATCTTCCAAAAGTTGGTTGTGAAATGAGCCCCTCGATCTGAAATGATTGAGACTGGAGTACCATGCAACCTGACTTTTTCCTTGATATACAATTGAGCATTCCGTTCCGCTGTGTCGGTAGATTTGACTGGTAAGAAGTGCGCTGATTTCGTGAGTCGATCCATGATCACCCAAATTGAGTCGAACTTGCACGGAGTGCGCGGTAACCCTACCACAAAATCCATGCTGATCATCTCCCATTTCCACATTGGAATTTCTATGCTTTGAGCCAATCCACCGGGCCTTTGATGTTCGGCCTTCACTTGTTGACAGTTTGGACATCTTGCCACAAAGTCCGCCACTTCCTTTTTCAGGTTGTTCCACCAATAAACTTCCTTGAGATCATGATACATTTTTGTAGAACCTGGGTGCACAGAATACCTGGAAGTGTGACCTTCTGCCATGATCCTTTCCCGAAGACCGTCAATATCCGGAATACATAGGCAGCCTTGGTACCGTAGGGTAACATCATCCATGCCAAAGGAAAAAGCTGTGGTCTTGTGTTTATGAATCCCCTCTTTCAGTTGTGCTAATAATGGATCGTTGAATTGCTTCTCTTTCACCTCCGCCACAAGCGAGGATTCAGCCCTATTCTGCACAATTATCCCTCCTTCATTAGAGTCCACAAGGCGAACTCCCGAACTAGCCAATTGATGAAGTTCCCGGGCCAACGACCTCTGATACGCCTTCAAATGAGCCAAACTTCCCATAGATTTTCGACTAAGAGCGTCCGCCACAGCATTAGCCTTTCCCGAGTGATAGAAAATATCAATGTCATAGTCCTTGAGCAACTCTAGCCATCTTCTTTGTCTCTGATTCAACTCCTTCTGCTTGAAAATATATTGAAGGCTCTTGTGGTCTGTGAATACATCCACATGGACCCCATATAGATAATGTCGCCAAATCATTAGCGTAAACACAACTGTCGCAAGTTCTAAGTCATGGGTTGGATAGTTCTTTTCATGATTCTTGAGTTGCCTAGAAGCGTAGGCTATAACCTTGCCGTGTTTCATTAACACACACCCAAGCCCGATCCTTGAAGCATTGCATTACACCACAAACCCCTCCCTCTGGCAGGGTTAATACTGGTGCTGTAGTCAATCTTGATTTCAATTCTTGGAAGCTCCTTTCACAAGCATCGGACCACTGGAACTTAACTGCTTTCTGGGTCAATTTAGTCAAGGGAGAGGCAAGGGTAGAAAATCCCTCCACAAACCTTTTGTAGTACCCAGCCAAACCCAAGAAACTGCGAATCTCTGTTAGAGTGGTAGGTCTAGGCCAATTCTTCACTACTGCAATCTTTTGAGGATCAACCATAATTCCTTCCCTAGAGACGACATGACCCAGGAACGCGACAGATTCAAGCCAAAATTCACATTTCGAAAATTTCGCATACAATTGGTGTTGGTGAAGAGTCTGCAGAACTGCCCTGAGATGGTTAGCATGATCCTCTCGACTTCGGGAATATACATGAATATCGTCAATGAACACTATCACAAAGGAGTCTAGAAAAGGCTTGAAGACTCGATTCATAAGATCCATGAAGGTTGCCGGGGCGTTTGTTAGCCCAAAAGACATCACCAGAAATTCAAGGTGCCCCTACCGAGTCCTAGAGGCTATTTTTGAAATATCCTGCTCCCTTACATTCAATTGGTGATACCCGGACCACAAATCAATTTTTGAGAAACACATAGCACCTTGCAATTGATCAAATAAGTCATCTATCCTTGGTAGAGGGTATTTATTTTTTATTGTGACTTTGTTAAGTTGCCGGTAGTCAATACACATCCGCGGCAACCCATCTTTCTTCCTTACAAACAAAACCGGTGCGCCCCATGGTGATACACTTGGCCGAATGAAACCCTTTTCTAGCAAATCCTTCAATTGTTCCTTTAGCTCTTTCAATTCTATTGGTACCATTGTGTAAGGTGGAATTGATATAGGCTGCGTGCCTGGCATCACATCGATCCCAAATTCAATCTCCCTGTATGATGGGATCCCAGGGAGCTCATCTGGAAAGACATCCGGAAATTCATTCACAACTGGCACGGACTCAAGGCTAAGTGCCTCGGCATCCGTGTTCGTAACCCGAACTAAATGATTGATGCACCCCTTTTTGATCATCTTTGCAGCCTTAAAGTAAGAAATAAATTGACCTTTAGGCACTACATTATCCCCCTTCCATTCAACAACGGGCTTATTAGGAAACTCAAGCCTCATAGTTCTAGTCCGACAATCAAGCTTGGCAAAACATGAATAAAGCCAATCCATTCCCAATATTACATCAGAATCAACCATCCCCAATTCATTAAGATCGGCCATGGTATCCCTACCACGCACCGTGACAACACAACCTCTATAAACTCGAGCAGCCGTGACTCACCAATCGAAGTAGACACCGAGAATGGCTCATGAAGCTGATTCGGTTCTATCCCAAATTCCATAACAATAAAAGGGGTAACCTAGAACAAGGTGGAACCGGGGTCAATAAGTGCATACACATCATGAGATTGGACAGTCAGAATACCTGTAACAACATCTGGAGAAGCCTCTGCAGTCTGGTGACCACTCATAGCATAGGACAAGCATGGTCCTCCCGAATTCTGCGCACCACCCCTAGCTGCACCACGCCCCGCGGGCGCTGGGGTACCTCGAGCTGGAGAGGGGGCTGAAGATGTAGTAGCTGCTGGGTTGGCTGGCCGTGCTGTGCCCCTGCCCGCTCCCTGGCGGGATACACGACAATTCCTCTAAATATGACCCCTCATCCCACATCCAAAGCATACGGGTAACTCCAAGTAGCAAATCCCTGAGTGCATCTTCCCGCACCTGGAGCACGGGGACCTCTGCTGCTACTGAGATCTCTCTCCTGAACGACCCCGTTGGTGGGATCCCCCATCGCCCTGACTGGGCCTGAAACGACTCCACTGCTGCTGCTGGCTAGGCCCTGATGGCGGTGCACTGGCTGAATACTGGGCAATAGACTGGGACAGCCCTGATGATCCTCCCCGAAAAGCTGATCTTCCCCCACCTAGTGACTCACCCATGTTGCCTGTAGACCGGGTCCTTCTGTTACCCTCTCTCTCCATTCTGTTCTTTAGTTTACGGTTCTTCGTGGCATGAGCAAACACTACCATCTTCCCATAATTCATGTCAGAATTCAAGGCAGCTGTAGAAGCCTAATTAATAGTCAAAGGATTAAGGCCCTGAACAAACCGGCCCTGAACAAACCGGCGCACCCAAACCACGAATATGCCACCCCTTTCAGACGGTAGGCAGCTAACTCTACTCCCTTTGTCTCAGTTGCACGCATAACTCTGAGGGTCTTGTGCATCTCATCAATAAAATCCTGAGGGTCGTCTTCTGGATTGGCACCCGTAAACACTGGAGAGTCTAACTGACGAAATCTGTCCACCATAGAACTGGTGGAATCCCCTTGCTGACTAGATGAACTGGGTGTAGAACTTGGCCTCTGGGCCTGAGAGGCCACTAGCAGAGTCAGCATTTGAATAGCTCCCTTAAGATCCGCATCAGAAATACCAGAAACGGAAGCTGGGGCTGGAGGCGGAATAGGAGTATCAATGGGTGGGATAGTGGTACCCCCCGTAGATGTAGGAACTGAGGTAGTCTGCTCTGGAGTAGAAGAATCAGGCAGGGTGATAGTAGGGCGATTATCCTCACCCGTAGTATCAAGTAGTAAATCATCGGCCACTCCTGGGGTGGCACTGGCTCCTTGGCCAATTCTGGCATTCTTCATAGGTGCCATGTACTGAAAATTGAAGGAATCCACTAGTTAGAGGAGGAATAGTTTCACAATTTCCGCACGATCCAGAATATCAAAGAAGGGTGTTATTCCTAAATGTCCAAGTAGCCTCCAACTTATAGATGTGGTCGACTACACACCGATAAGAAGTACTCTACTAGACACGGCTCCGAGACATCCTAGGACACTTTAAAACCTTAGACTCTGATACCAAGTTTGTCACGCCCCGACCTTGGGAGGCGCGACCGGCGCTCAATCGAGTGAACCCAACTGAGCAAGCCTTTTAACACTTTCTACCTAAATCAATATTATTAAGGGAACCATGCTTTCGTTCATTTAGACAACAGTAAAGGTCGTACATTCAACATTGTTAGTTTATTTCATATCACAAATCTTAAATCATGGCTAAGTTTCCAAGATGTCATACAGTTATAGTTTAGAAGAACCAGAGTATAGAGTTACAACACAGTTCATTTACCCATCCAACACCCGTACATAACCCACACAAACGTCTACGGAGCCTCTATGGACACAAAAGACAAATTGTGACAACGCCGGCAACAAGGCCCCAGCTATACCTCAAAAGTGGAAGTCAACAACAAAAGATGTACAACATAACCCCTTGAAGGAAAAAGGGGCTCACCAAGACTTTGAGAGGAGGACACTCCGCTATGCACGATCGGCACTTTCGCTATAGAGCCACCTACATTCATTTAAAAATGTAGCGCCCCCAGCAAAAGGGACGATAGTACCATGGAATAGTAGTAGTATGTATAACTAGACACCATCTAGTTAGAAAGAACATTCATACAAGAATAAGGAAATTACAAGTATAGCTCAAAAACTCTAAACGATCACCACATCATCAAATAAAAGAATCATGTAATTTTCACATTATTTTTTCATAGCTTTTGGTTTGGGGAATTTCATACTGTTCATCATTGTTCGCAATACCACCGCTATCTTGAGCGGAGTTCGATCTCGACCCGATCGGCTAGGTTGCCTCATTTGAGACATATACCTCAATCACAATCTCATTTTCCTTTTCTGGAATTCAATATCAGCACAATACCACCATATGTGCGGCATGGCGTCCGATCTCGGCCCGATCGGCTAGGCCGCCTTACCAAGGCGTTGTTCTTTTCTCATTAGTCATTTCGTTTCAATCTTTGTTTCACATATATCATTTCATAGGCACTTGGGGCCTCAACTATCACATCATTTTTTGCACTAGGCCACATTTCACATTATTCCCAATTTCAATGTTAGCTTTGCAATTTAGGATAATAGGTGCACACAAGAGAAATCTAAATTGTAAGCATAGATAAGATTTCACATAGATGGCACAACAAACGCAGTTTCAATCTTGATTTAAGGTCTATGCATTTCAATACATGATTCATATTCTTCGCATCTTTTTAACCTATTAAGAATAGCACACATTGATCATATTGAGACACACCTTTCACGTATATAAAGTTGCAACACCAATTCATGTGAAATAACAATCAGTACATCAATCCGACTTAATCTTACCGCATTTACACAAACACCAACGGAGATCAATTTTTAAAAAAAGGGGGTTTTAGCCATACATACCTCAATAGATCTTTCCTTAAATTCTTACAAAATTCCGGGACTCTTAGCACTTCAATCTATTTCATATGAATTACAAATTGAACCAAGAATTAGAGACATGATTAAGATTCTAGCTCATTTGAGCATATTGTCAAGCACTAGGTGTGCATTGTTATCTTAGGTCCCTTTTGTGAGAGATTTTTTTCATCTTACACCCCAATTGTTATCTTTTTAACTCACAACCTCCCCATACTCTATTGTCACTCATGCATGCAAGATTATCAACCCTTATACCCATGAACCCACTTGCTAATCATTTATTTTAATAGAAATTTCGAAATTATAGATTAGGACACAAGTTATTACCTCTTAGGGTGACCTAGTAACTTCACTTGACAATCTTCAAGGATTTGGGGTAAGAATTGAGTGGGGACTTGATGAAGATCACTCCCTCTCTCTCTCTAGAACTTCCTCTCTCACTCTGTTTGCAGTAAAATAACATAAAAAGGGCCTGATGGGGTATTTTTAGTGGGATAGGATCGGGTTTTAAAAGTTAGAAAATAGGAGCCCCGACACAATCTGCGATTGCATATGCGATCGCATAATGGACATGCAGCCCGCGAAATGGACCGCAAAAATGGCTTCAAAAACCTGAACAAACTGCCCGAGTATGCGACAGGAATGCGGTCCGCATACCTGTTCTGCGGTCGCATAATGCACCGCAGAACTGTCCCTCGCAAAATTACAAGGGGATTATGCGATGACTATGCGGCCCGCATATTGGTTATGCGATCGCATAATGGGCCGCATAGTTGACTTGAAAATTACCATCAAACTGTCTGACTCTGCGGCGACTATGCGGTCCGCATAGCTATTATGCGACCGCACAATGGACCGCATAAATGCACTTTTCTGGAAAATAATTTTCCTTAACTTTTTAATGCATAGATCAGTCCAGAGGGTCCGAAGAATTTTACGAATTTCTAACACATATTCCAAACTTGGCACTACGAGCTTTTGGATTTTGAGTAGAAATTTTCACGGGGCCTTACATAAAGCAAGTAGGGACAAGTAGTAAATAAGCATGGAGTCGTGGGAGGAATGGAAAAATTAAGACAAGGAATAAATAAATGATAAGTAACAATTATGGCATAGAAGTCAAATAAGGCATGTAAAAATTTAAGACATGAAGCATGATATATCATTAAATAGACAAAAACACGGAAAAAAAATCATGATGGCGTATATACACTAGTCATCTCGCATATCGTTGTTTTCCCACATAACACATAGTTCAATAATTTATAATTCCCTCAAGTCAAGGTTAGACCCAACAGTTGCCTCACTCCTGAATCGAAGCAATCAACCAACCACGACCTTGCCTTTCGAACAAGCCTCCAAACCAACCAAATTTAGCAAATTATCGATCAAACAATTCAAAATAAGCTTTAGGAACTACCCATTAATGAAAGAGGTTCAATTTTGATCATTTTGAAAAAGTCAACCCCTGGCCCCTTATGTGAAAATTTGAGGTTCGGACCAAAACCCAATTGCCCATTCACCCCCGAGCCCGGTTATGTGATTTGTTTCGAAATCCGACCCCAATACGAGGTCTAAATCTCAAATTTTACATAATACCCAATTTCTACCCTAATTCCTAATATCTACCATGGAAATCCTAAATTTGATGTTGAAATCTCATGAAATGTAATGGGAAATTGAAAAGAATTTGATTAAAGTCACTTACCAATGAATTTAGGAAGAAAAATCTCTTGAAAAATCACCTCTAGAGTATTTAGGGTCAAAAATGGTGTAAAAAGATCTAGTCCCGATTTTCTCCTCTTTTGCCCAGCTGCAGATGTCGCAATTGCAAACGTCGCAAATGCGAGACAAGGGTCGCAAATGCGAACACTGTGTCAGAAGAATTGAAGTTGCAAATGCGACAAATTGATTGCAAATGCGAACAACCGGCCTTCACAAATACGGCCAATATCTTCACAACACAAAGAAGTCCTATTTTTCCCGGCATTTGAAATGCGACCAAGTGATCGCAAAAGTGATCATGTGTTGATCGCAATTGCGAGCCATTTCCTTGCAAATGTGAGGTTACCCAATCCTAGGCCCTGCTCGCAAATAAAAACTCTTATTCGCGAAAGTGAGGCTCGAAAATGCGAGCCAAACCTTGCAAACGCGAGATGTGCATCAAAACACCAGAGCTGGAAGGACACCAGCTGACTCCAAACCATCCAAACTCATCTGAAACGCATCTAAAACTTACTCGAGATCCTCGGGCTCCAAAGCAAACATGAGAAAAGTGTAATAGCATCATATAAAATCGCTCGCGCAATCAAATCACCAAAATAACATCTAAATACTAATCAACCTTCAAAATGAATGAGATTTTAAAGTAAACTCAAGAACAACTAAAATCACATCTAAGCCTCCGAATCACATCAAATCAATTTCAAATTACACCAAATTTTGCAGATAAGTTTTAAATAGTAATACAGACTTATACCAAAGTCTCAACATCAAAATTTGAACCCGTTAACTATGAAGTCAACTTACGCTCAAACTTAGAATATTTCCAAACTTTCAAAATACTAGTTTTCGGCAAAATGTGTCAAATTAATCTAGGGACCTCCAATTTCAAGTTCGGGCATGCGCCCGAGTCCAAAATTATCACACGGACCTACCAAAATTGTTAAAATACGGATCTGAGGTCGTTTGAATAAAAATATTGATCGTGGCCAACTCAAGTTGTTTTTATTGCCAAAAATCACGTTTTCTTCAAATTTTCACATAAAAGCTTTTCAAAAAGCGACACGGACCATACATGCAATCCATGAATTATCAAACGAAGCTATTAGAGGTCTCAGAACAAGAAAATGAGGGCTAATACTCAAAACGACCTATCGGATCATCACATTTTATTACGTTACTTATCTAAGTAGTCTTATCACTTTTATCATTTAGTTTACTTTTACTGTATTCTTGTGCGTTTTTAGGGCTCTTGCATTTTTATGAAATTGCTTGAAACTCATGGAGATCCATCTGCCTCAGATATTTAGGGTCTAGAATCTTTTAAATTCGATAATTTTTTCAAGACTTTTCATTTCGTTTATTGTTTAATTATCTAGTTATTCGTGTTCACATCTGGAGGAGACTTATTTTGTTATGATAATGATGTTGATGCCACTTTATCGATTTTCGTTTTATGTATTGTAAGATGGTTTGACTACTTGGGGACTTATTATAAGATTGAATGTTATTATTGATGTTACAAAATAATTATTTAAGGACTCGTCATGTCCCTCGCATTAAATTATGACAGATACTACGAAGAAAACAAAATGAGCCGTGCAAAAAAAAAAATGAATGTGCGAGAAAAAATCTTTTAAGCATGAAGATGAAATTTTTTTCTTTAGTGCTATAACAGCTACAGATACATATATTTTATTGGTAACTAGTCTCTATTAGTATGCTAGCTAGTGATCCATTACATAGTAATTGGAGTTATACCCTCTCAACAACATCGAATGCATGTGCCTTTATCGCAAATGCAACATTTGGTTTTGCATTGTGATGCAAAAGCGCAACCTGCAATTCATGAAACAAACATATTTTATATACAATAGATTAAAAAATATAAAGACTTCCAATATAAAGGTTGTAAACCTAATAGAAGACAGCCGAATCTACAAATTTTGAAACCGAAACTACACATTTGTAATCATGATTACAAAAATAATTATATATTCATAAGAAAAATTTGAATCTATTAGTGCCAAAAGCGTAAGTTCAAAAAAACAAAAAAATTATCTTTAAATTTTAACATCAAACATCCCATAGGAATATATTTTTGAGTTATTTAGTGTCTTTGAAGATGTATCAATTCTTAAATTATGCAAATTTTAATTTTAATTATCGACGGCGGATTGGAAAATGAAAGAAAGAAAAAATTGAAATTAGATATACCTGTAATAGATACACGAGTGCTACGACTTGCAGCAGATAGTTCTAGTGATGTTGTTGGTGAAGTTGCTTCTGGTGCGTATGATAGCTCCGATACATATAATGGTTTTGGTGCATATGAAGACTCTGGCACACCCTGAGTTAATGCAAAAAGAATACACATGACACAAATTATGTAAACCAAAACATTGGTTGATTTTTTCATCTTAAACAACTATACTTAGTTATGCCTGTAGGTACTTTTGTTTTTTCCTCTTAGTTTTTTCTATTGAAGTGCTTGTAGATGCAAGAGAGCTCTTCCTCCTATAGTAAACATGAAACATAATTTTTAAGTTAGTAGTATTGATACTTAAGTAAGTAGTTATATCAATTATTAGTATGCATTATAGGAGATCCAATCTAATTACAAAAATAATATGCAAACCTGTAAATTTTATATGAAATCATTGACTAACTAAATTGTATGAAGCAAATATTATATTTATTCCCAAATTGTTAAATTTCTCTCCTTTTTGGGAATTTGATAAAACACTTTCAATTGTCTCTTTATATTTGTTACGAGCGCAAAATACGACACAAAAATTAATGTGCACTAGCAAAAGATAGTTGTCATGATCCAAAATCCCAACCCGACGTGATGCCGTCTATCATACCGCCTAGGCAGGTTGAGATATAACAATAAAGATCTAAACAACAAAATTTATAGAAATATCATAAGTCTGAAGTCTCAACATGATAAAATATTGCTAATACAAGATAAATCTCCCAAAAGTTGGTAAATACAGAGTCATGAGCTCTACAATGGAATAGTGGTTTGAAAACTATATAACAATACTGTTTTATTAGAAAACAACAATATGTAAGAAAAAGACAATCCAAGACTACGGGCGAAAAATGCAGCTCTACCTCGTCTCCCGATACTCAGCTCAACAAGCAACGCTGCTACTGCTAACTGGTACTAGCACCTGGATTTGCACAATTAAGTGTAGAGTATAGTATGTATACAACCGACCTAATATACTCAATAAATATTGTAACTAACATCGTTGAGGTAAAAGAAGCTAGAATTATAAATGATACCTACTATAACCTATACAGTTTCAGCAATTTAACAAGTATAGAACAATGATGTAATGAAGTCATAAAGCACATAAAGAACCCTCTGTATGTGTGTGCAATTACTCAAGTTCTCTGTTCAGCAAATGATATAGCATATTAGATGATATACTAGTAAATATGGTAATTAACCAAACCACTGATCAGTTTTCCTCAATAACCGCGTGTACACCATCAAGAGAGAAACATGAGAGGGTAACCCTAGGGGGATGGATCCATATCACACACTACACGGACAACTCATGTGTTGCACAGACAACTCGCATGCTAATAATATCAACCGCACGGATAACTCACGTGTTGCACGGAAACTCACATGTTGTGCAGATAACTCACGTGCTGATAATCACAATGCGCCCTTCGTGGTCACAGGCTACCAGTCCAGCTCATAACACAGAGAAATCAAATATACGAGAATACATGTACATGATCAATGATTATCAAGTTTCATACTCAGAGACTGGTACAACTAACATGCTATTGTAGGCATGTGCAATACGTGCTATCATAAATAAAACATACAATTTCATCATGGGATAGTAGTTTATCAGTCTCAACCGGGAAAATAACCTCAATGAAATCTCAAATGTGGTACAAATAGCTCACAGAGGGGTACAAATAGGAGAAACATCTCAGCTTGAAGCTTAATAATCATTTCAAGGCATACCATGGACTATGCCCCGAGCTTGTAAATAGTACCCCGGTACACGCATATGGGCTCAACCCTACACATATGCGCCACTCATAGCACGTAGCTATCACAAATAATTTAGGCAACTAGTGCCTTAGCAAGTTTAGATAAGATACTTACCTCAAGCAAGCCAAATCACTCCTCTAACAAGCCCTTCCCGCGCATATCAATCTCTGGACGGCTCGAATCTGGCCAAACTACGCAATACCATCAACAAAAGCCATGGGAAGTGATTCCAAAAAACAACGCTAAGATCTATAACTTAAATAAAAATGTAAACCCCAAAAGTTAAACCCGGACCCGCACCTTGGAACCAAACAAAATTTACAAATTCTGAACCCATTCAATTACGAGTCCAACCATACCAAAATAATCCAATTCCAACCACAAATCGACCCTCAAATCCTCCAATTTCACTCTCCAAAGATATAGTCCAAAAATTCCCAAATTCTAACTCAGGTTTATGAAAATTAGGTCTAATAATCAATGTGTTTTCAATATTTATGGACAAAAGTGATTAAAAGTCACTTACCTCTTCAATTAGGATGAGAAATACTCCGATAATCGCCGTAGATCGAGTCCCACAATTCCAAAAATGAGAAAACAATGAAAACCCTCGACATTTATACACTGCACAACGATTTTTGCTTTTGCGGGCTCAATTATCGCACATGCGCTACCGCTTTTGAAAAAAAAGTCTCGCTTCTGCGAATTCCGCTAAAACTCGGACCTGCCACTACTGTGGCCAGAAATCCCGCTTCAGTGGGTCTACTTCTGCGGTTCTCCTCGCGCTTTTGCACGTCCACACCTGCAAAAGTCTTTCGCATATGTGATCCCCAGCCCCTCATGACGAAATTCGCTTCTGCGGATCTCTGCATGCACCTGCGAAAATCCCTTAGCTAGTCCCAATTCTGTCTCTACGGCCTCCAGCCGCATATACGGCCAAGCCCATCGCAGGTGTGATTACACCAGTAATCCAAAACCTTTCAGCAATGCTCCAAGTCGAAATGTTGATTCGTTAACCATCCAAAACTTACCCGTGGTCGCCAGGACCTCAACCAAACATACCAATAAGTACTAAATCACAATACAAACTTAATCGAAGCCTCGAATCGCATCAAACAACACCAAAATCACGAATCACACCCTAATTCAAGCCTAGTGAAACTAATAAATTTCCAACTTCTAAAATAATGCCGAATCATATCAAACCAACTCTTATTGACCTCAAATTTTGCACACAAGTCATAAACGACACAATAGACCTATTTCAACTTTCGAAACCAAAATCTGAACCGATACCCACAAAGTCAACTCTCGGTCAAATCTCTCAACCTTCCAAACCTTCAACTTAAGATTTCAGCCTTGGGACTAAGTGACCCAATTTACCTAGAATCATCCTCGGAACCAAACCAACCACCACGTCAAGTCAAGTATTCACAAATAAAAATGTAATAAGACATAAGCAGGGGAATTAGGCTACAATACACAAAGCGACCGGCTACGTTGTTACATTCTACCCCTCTTAAACAATGTTCGTCCTCGAACGGGTCTAGAAGCATTCTTGGAGTATCAAATAGGAGTGGACAACTGTTCCATATATCCCGCTTGATCTCCCAAGTAGCCTCCTCGATCGGTTGACCTCTCCGTTGAACTTTCACTGATGCAATATTATTTGATCTCAACTTTCGAGCTTGCTGATCTAAAATAGCCACCGGCTTAACATCATAAGTAAAGTCTCCGTCTAACTAAACCGTGATAAAGCTCAAAACATATGACGGATCACCATAATACTTCTGGAGCATAGAAACATGAAACACTAGGTGAACACCCGATAGACTAGGTGGCAATGCAAGCTTGTAGGCCACCTTTCCAATCCTCTCAAACACCTCCAAAGGGCCAATATACCGAGGGCTCAACTTGCCCTTCTTCCATAACCTCATCACACCCTTTATGGGCAAAACTCTGAGCAAATCCTTCTCACCTACCATATATGCAACAGCATGAACCTTCTTACCAGCATAACTCTTCTGCCTAAACTATGTTGTACAAAGCCGATCCTGTATCAACTTGACTTTCTCCAAGGCATCCCAAACCAAATCAGTACCATAGTACCTAGCCTCTCCCGACTGAAACCAACCAACTGGAGAATGACACCGCTAATAACTAGAGATTTTGACGCATTTTATACTCTTTCTTGCTTATGCTCTGATCAAATATTCATAAAAAGTAGTCCCAAAAGGCTCACAACTTGTGCTTGATTGCAGGTTTGATCAACAAAGTGACAAAGTGTCAAAGATCGGCTCAAAAGGAGTGAAACATGCACAAGTGACAAAGGCAAGGCAAGCACAAGCAAAGCAGGCTCAGTGCGGCCGCACTACACTCTGTGCGGTCCGCACTGGGAGATTCAGAGAGCTGTTATTTCAAGCATTAAGGCAGTGCAGCCGCACTAGGTTTTGTGCGGTCCGCACTGAAGGCAATGCGGCGGCACTACCATTCTGTGCGGTCCGCAGAGCCAAGGTTCAGAGAAGATGAAGAATGAAGTTTTGAAGCCTGTGCGGTCCGCAGTCCATTCTATGCGGACTGCAGTAGAAGCCTCTGCGGCCACAGTCCATTCTGTGCGGTCCGTGGAGCCCAAGTTCAGAGAGCAAGAATTTTGAAGTCAAGAGCCCAGTGCGGACCGCGGTCCATTTTGTGCGGTCCGCACTAACCCCGCAGGGGCAATTTTGTCCATATTTTTCAGCCTAGTATAAATAGATTCTTTTTTCCATTTTTGTGGCATCAGATCTTGTATTACATCAGCTGCGCTCGTGGGTTAACTTTTCTTAGCCATTTTGGGCATTTTTACTTACTTTTCATCATTGAATCTTTGTATTACGCTTGGCAATTAATTAATATGTGTTTATCTTCTTTTATTTCTTGTTTTTCTTCTTTGAATATGAGTAGCTAGACCCCATAGCTAGGGTTGTGGCTCAACCCTAGTGTGGGTAATTGATGGGTCTTGTATTTTAGGGATAATTTGACTATGGATGTTTGTTATTTGGGCTAATTTCATGGTTAATTTCTGAATTAGTGGTTGCAAACACTAGTTTGTTTTGAGTTGACTTGAGCTCTTCTTAAGAAAGAGAGCCTAAGTCTCTGAAATTGGTCCAACAATGAATTGAGGCATACTCAAGAGATTGATAGCCCCAATTAAAGGGTTAAACCTCGAGAGAGTAATACCCGAATTGAACCCTAGTTGCTTGAGCAAAATTGCATACCCAATTGGTCTTGAGAAAGCCAATTCGATCAAAATTACTCGAACCACCGAGAGGTGTAGAGTGGGTAAATTCGTGCAACGGTTATAACATACTCCCCAAATGTGTCAAACGTGCCTTAGATTCAAGTACCCGTCAATTGACCACCTGGGCAGTAGTCACTACCCTAGTGCCTTTTAAACCTATTTGAACAACTCGTAGCATTGTAGCTCTTAGCTAAATTTACAATTTGTAGTTTGATAAAAGTAGAATTATGAAGAAAACCCCAAAAATGTTGAGAAGTGTAATTAAGAACACATACGCAATCCTAAACTAGATAGATATTCGATTCCAACTTCTAGCTCTCTGAGGATATCGATCTCGACCCACAATCGGGTAAAAGCTATTGCGACCCTCTCTTGCTACTTTTTCGTAGTGCGGAGTTGGCAGCGATCACTTTTTGGCGCCGTTGCCGGGGAGCTAACGGTTTTGGCTATCTATTTAGTTAGATTTGTATTTTGTTCTTCTTTCCTTCCTGTTACTAATTTGTATGTGTCAATACTTCAGGTACCAAAATGGCTTTAAATGCTAATGACCCTCTTGGAAGTGTGAACGCGGGGGATGAGGTAGATGACATTAGAGAAGAAGAGGTGCCTATTGTACCTCAAGGACAACATAGAGGCCGCTAGGCCAATGCAAATGACAATATTCCAGACCCTCCTCCGCCACCTCTAAGAGTGGCTCCCAGAGTTCTTCCCAACCAAGGCTATGCGAGTGCTATTGTTCCGCCCCGAATTCGGGCGAGCAATTTTTAAATAACCAACATAATGCTGACATTATCGGAGCAGCGTGGGTATTTCACCGGTGCTACCACTCAGAATACGTACAAACATCTCAAGGGGTTCATGGACACCTGTTGGGGGAGCAAGCAAACCAATGTGTCCGGGGATGCACTTCGATTGAGGCTTTTCCCTTTCTCACATAGGGGGAAAGCATTGGACTGGCTTGAGCGACTTCCCAACCATTCCATCACAACTTGGGATGAGTTGGCTAATAAGTTCATCGCCAAATTCTTCTTACCGGGACACATGGCAGCACTAAGTGATGAGATCTTAGCCTTCAAGCAGGAGCCTACTGAACCATTACATGAGATTTGGGAGCGATACAGAACTATGGTGAAAGAATGCCCCAACAATGATATGATAGAGGCGATGATACAACAAACCTTCTATCGGGGCATCAATACAACGAATCAATGCATAGTGAACCAATTGGCTGGGGGTAATTTCATAAAGCTACCTTATGATGAAGCTTGTGCGATTCTTGATGAAATGGCTGACACATCCTCCGCTTGGCAAAGTAGAGCCAATGTGCCTCAGGGTGACCCCACGATTACTCATTTGCATAAAGAACTACATGACCATGGACAGGCTATAGCAGAACTTACAGTAACAATGAACCAATTAGCAAAGGCACAGTGCAACAAGTCCAAAATCCTCGCCAAGTGAATGCTATGGAGGGTGTTAACATGCTAGTGAACCAAAGAAGGCGAAGAGGTCAACAAAAAACAAGGGAATTCGGATCAATTTGACAATGATAGTAATGGATTCCAAGATGATGGCTATAATGAGCAAAATGAGGAGGTGCAATATGTGAATAATTACCACGTCCAAAGAGGCAATTCCTCCAACCAACAACAACAATGGCGATCCCAGGGCAATTGGGCAACCAACAACAAGGAAACAATAATTTGAACAACCAACATCAAGGGAACAACAATTGGGGAAATCAAAATAACAACCGCAATAATCAAGGAAACTGGGGCAACTACAACAATTGGGGTGGAAATAATAACAACCAAGGCGGTGGAACAATAACCAAGGAAATCAGGGGCAAGGCTTTCAAAGGCCCCCAATGTACCAACAACCGAACAATCCACCTCCTTTTCCTTCCCAAGGTCCCAGTTCATCCAACAATGAAATGGGTAGAATTGAAATGATGTTCGAACAAATAATGAAAAAGAATGCGGATTCCGATGCGCAATTGGCTTCTTACAATACTTCAATTAGGAATTTGGAGGTGCAACTAGGTCAAATCTCTTAGTCTCTAAATACACGCCCTAAGGGTGCTCTGCCAAGTGATATGGTAGTGAACCCAAAGGGAGGAAACAATCATGTTATGGTTGTGACAACTAGGAGTGGACGAGGCGGTAATGTGAATGCCTCCAAATAAATGCAAGTTTTGGGTGAAGAAGTTGAGTTGCAAGAAGATGAAGTTCCTTTGGTGGTTGAGAATGTAGTTGATGAAAATGTGAATGAAGAAGTGAGGATGATTATTCAAGATGCCGAGGTGGAAACACAAAGTGACGTGAACCCGTATAGGGAGCACGTAATTGACATGCCGGAGCTGGTTGTGCCAAAAGCCAAGGCACCCGTGCCTAGGCCACCTCCCCCTTATCCTTAGAGGCTAGACAAGCATAAAAATGAGAATTAATTCAAAAAGTTCATTGACATGATGAAGAGCTGATCCATTAATGTTCCTTTGGTAGAGGCTTTAGAGCGGATGCCTGGCTATGCGAAATTCATGAAAGATTTGGTGACAAAGAAAAGATCCATGGACTGTGAAACTATCAAGATGACCCACCAAGTTAGTGCTATAGTACATTCAATGGCTCCAAAATTAGAGGATCCCAGTGCTTTCACTATCCCCTGCACTATAGGGAGTACAGACTGTAAGGCCCCGTGAAAATTTGTGCCCAAAACCTAGTAGCTTGTAGTGTCAAGGTTCGGACCCTTTGTACTGATCTAAGCATTTAAAAATCAAAGAATCAAGTTTTCCAGAAAAGTGCTGTTATGCGGTCAAAAATGCGGTCGCAAATCAAGTATGCGGACCGCATTTCTATCGCAAAGTGAGTCAGTGTGTTAGTCATATTTGAGGTCAAAATGTGATTGATTGTGCGATCGCATAACTAATATGCTGACCACATAGTCGTCGCACAATCATCATGGAATTTTGTAAAGGGCAATTATGCGGTGCATTATGCGATCGCAGATCGTGTATGCGGACCGCATTTGTATGCTAAGTTGTATATCAAGGAAATAGTAAGGCTTCATGGCACTCCACTTTCTATTATCTCAGATCGAGGGGACCAGTTCACAGCTAATTTTTGGAAGAAATTTCAGCAAGGTTTGGGTACTCAGGTGAATCTCAGCACGGCTTTCCATCTACAGACTGACGGTCAAGCAGAGCGAACTATTCAAACGCTTGAAGATATGTTGCGGGCTTGTGTCTTGGATTTCAAAGGTAATTGGGATGATCATTTGCCACTTATAGAGTTTGCTTACAATAACAACTCTCATGCTAGCATTCAGATGGCCCCATTTGAGGCATTGTACGGAAGGAGGTGTAGGTCTCTGATTGGATGGTTTGAAGTGGGTGAAGCAGAATTGATAGGGCCAGATCTCGTACACCAGGCTCTGGAGAAAGTTAAAGTCATTTAGGAAATGATGAAAACTTCTCAGAGTCGCCAGAAATCCTATGCGGACGTTCCTCGAAGAGAATTGGAATTTCAGGTTGATGATTGGGTGTTCTTGAGGGTATCTCCTATGAAGGGAGTCATGTGATTCGGGAAGAAAGGGAAGTTGAGTCCTAGGTATGTCGGGCCGTATCGGATCGCTCAAAGGATAGGGTAGGTGGCTTATAGGCTAGAATTGCCCCTTGAAATGTCATTAGTGCACCCGGTGTTCCATGTGTCTATGTTAAAGAAAGTGGTTGCAGATCCATCCACCATCGTGCCAGTCGAGAACATCGAGGTTAATGAAGAGTTGTTGTATGAAGAAGTTCCGGTTGCTATTCTTGATAGGCAAGTCCGTAAATTGAGAAATAAGGAAGTTGCTTCAGTTAAAGTATTATGGCGAAGTCAACGAGCTGAGGAAGCCACATGGGAAGCGGAAAATGAAATGAAGGAAAAATACTCCTACCTATTCGAATAAGTGTAGTAGTAATCGTGCAAACTCTTATTTTTAAACAAACTGATATTGTGTCCAAATTGGTGCAAAGACACCCCATCATTTCCTTCTAAATGCTTTACTATTGTAACTCCTCAAGTTGTGCAAGAATTTTAAGTGTTGTGATTATTTGAGTCATGTGCAACCCCTTTTGATAAATGAAAGTTTTTGTGATAAGTGGATAGTTAATGGTAGTATAGATTGGTAATGATAAATTGAAATGCATATAGTATGTTGAAGTGGTTAAATTGTATGGGACTCATTGAAGCGACTAATTTATGTGCAAAATGTAACAAGAGATTGAATATGTGCAAATTGTTGAGGTAATGAATTGTATACCAGTTGTAGGGATAATTGGAATTGTGTAATGGTGCTTGGAAATATGTTTTGGGGGCTCTCTGACAGGTAGATAAGCCTAATTACAAAGGAAACTCTGGCAAAATTTTTCTAAAAATATGGGAGTAAGTGAAAATTGGGAGTCTGCATATCATGTTTTCAAAACCAACTAATTTTCAAGATCCTCATTCGAGGACGAATGATTTTAAGTGGGGGAGGATGTAAGGCCCCGTGAAAATTTGTGCCCAAAACCTAGTAGCTTGTAGTGTCAAGTTCCGGATATGTGTTAGGAATGTGTAAAATTCTTCGCGGAGAGCAAGCTCGCCGCGGTTCGGACCCTTTGTACTGATCTAAGCATTTAAAAATCAAAGAATCAAGTTTTCCAGAAAAATGCTGTTATGCGGTCAAAAATGCTGTCGCAAATCAAGTATGTGGACCGCATTTCTATCACAAAGTGAGTCAGTGTGTAGTCCAATTTGAGGTCAAAATGCGGTCGATTATGCGATCGCATAACTAATATGCGGACCGCATAGTCGTCGCACAATCATCATGAAATTTTGTAAAGGGCAATTATCCAGTGCATTATGCGACCGCAGATCGTGTATGCGGACCGCATTTCTGCCGCAAACCCAGACAGTAGGACCAGATTTTTGGAGCACTTTTGCGGTCCATTCTGCGGACTGCATTTCATCTTTGCATCCGCAAATGTGATCGCATACGTGACACCCGACCCCTTCTTCAATAAAACACCTCAACCCCTTATTTTAACGTATTTTCTAAACAAACCAGAGAGAGGAAGGGAGAGTTCTTGAGAGAGGAAGTCTTGCATTCATCGATTTGATTCTTCAAAGCTACCCGGGCCGGGAAATTTCAAGTAATTGTCTTCATCTCCATTCTTGCAGGTAAAATCCCCAGCCCTTTTTCATTGGTTTCCAGGTATAAACATAAAGGGGGATTCTCATGCATTGATTCTTCAAAATAAAGGTTGACAACATACATACATGTCTTTTAAAACCTAAAATCTAGTAAGGGAAAATTGGCTAGAAGTAAAGGTTTGCAAAAGAAGGATTGATAACCTAAATATGTTCGGGTAGAAATTGTGAATTTTAATTCTAAGATATATGTGTTAACTTGTGAACTAGATTGACGTTGTTAGACTGTTTGGTGAATTGAAAGTAGAAGTTAAAATGGGAATTCGGCTCCAGGTATGTATGGCTAACTTTGACCTTTGTAAAGTCACCTCGTTTTGTGTACGAGTATTTGGTATGTGATACCTTTGTAGACTATTTGTGAATTCTTGTGATTGATATGCCTTGCGTGTTCTTGGTTAATCTCCCAATATAATGGTGCAAGTAAATGGCAACAAACCTAATGTGTGTGTGTGAATGTGTTTATGTGGTAAGAGCTGTGTAACAAATGATAGAAAGAAATTGTAACTGATGCAAATTGAAACAACTGTGGTAATATCATATGTGGCTTGTCGTGGACAAATATCGTTGTGGCTTAAATTTTATGTGAGCTGTTGTATATAATGGAATTGGTATTGATGGTTATGGAAATTCTTTGTGAATTGTTGTTGTTGTTGTCCTTTTTGTGTGATTTGTGATTGTTCGGTGGGACCGGGTTGCGCGCCGCAACACGAAGTAATAAGGTGTGGGTTGTGGTGATAAGCGTGGCCGAGGTAATAAGGGTGGAAAGTGATCGTAATCACTATTGAAATGAAAATATGAGAAAGTTGTGAAATCATTGATGTGATAATGTTGATAGGGGAAAAAGGAGAGATTGTGAAACTTGTTTGGCTTGATTGTTCCTTTCATGTGTATTTGATTGTTGATTCTATTCCTGCTAGTTACTTGTGTATTGTTTGAGCTTACTTGGGGAAAAGTTTGTTCATACATACCAGTACAATTCAAATGTACTGACGTCCTTTTTGCCGGGGGCGCTACATTCGTGTTATGATTGTAGGTGGATCTATAGCAGGTACTCCAGTCCACCAACCGTAGCACTCCTTCATTTCTCGTCAGCTGAATTTGTGAGCCCCTTTCCTCTCGGGGCCCTGCGTGGCTCATGCCGCTTTTATTCCGGAGTCTTGTTTTGGTATTTGTGTAAGGTATAGCCGGAGCCTTGTTACTGGCAAGTATTGTATCATCCTTTTGTATCCTTCGAGGCTCCGTAGACAGGAAATGTAGGTTGTGAACTTATGTAATATGTATTTTTTATGTTGGGCGATGTAAGTTGTAAACCACGCTAAGTAACCATGTTTGTTATGTATATTTCGTAAAAAGGTGTTTTAATTATAAATGGCTATTTCCTTTGATTAATAAGTAATGAAAAGATGGGGTAACACGTGGGATAGGAAAGGCACCCAGGTCTGCTAGACTGGGGCTACCCGGTCTAGCGCCGGTCATGTCCCTCGGTATTTGGGGCGTGACAAACTTGGTATCAGAGCCTAAGGTTTTAAAAGTGTCCTAGGTTGTCTCGGAGCCGTGTCTAGTAGAGCCCTTCTTATCGGTATGTTGTAGACCACATATATAAGTAGGGGGTGCATGGACATTTAGGAAATTACCCTCTTCTTTGTTAGTCTATATCGTGCGGTGAAGTGAAACGTGAAAGTGTCTATGTCTAACTCGTATTCTGTTCGGAATTTTTCAGTAACGGCACCTAAGAAGAGAGCTAGACTCGGCCTTGGAGCGAATGACCCCAAGTGTAGCTATGGATCATGTACCTGATGCCGTGGGTGAGAGTGACTCCCCGGTCTTGAATCTACTCGGCCCGTCTATCCCAAACCAAAGTGTTCCGGTTCCTGCTGCGGCAGAGGGTGCTACCATCCCTCCCGCCGATATTCCTGATTCTGATGCAGTTCCAGCTTCCGGTCCTGGCGTTCCTGATGAGGACCTTAGAGGAGCCATCCGTATGTTGACCAAGTTAGTGTCCGCTCAGGCCCAGAGATCTCATGATGCCCCTGCGTCCTCCAGCGGACAGGGAGATTCTGCCAGTTCCAGAGTCAACCAGTTTCTGCGGTTAGCCCCTCCAGAGTTCTCAGGCACAGACCCAGAGGCCGATCCGCAGGATTTCCTTGATGAAATGTATAAGACCCTTCGAGTGATGAAGGCTTCAGAGACGGAGGGAGTTGAGTTGGCTTCATACAGGTTGAGGGGAGCAGCGTATTCATGGTTCCAGATGTGGGAGGATTCCCGTGGTGAGGGAAGACCTCCGGCTAGATGGGATGAGTTCGTAGATGCATTTATGGACCACTTCTAGCCTACCGAGACGATGGCAGCCCGTCCTACTGAGTTTGAGGTCCTCAAGCAGGGCAGTATGAGTGTTTGGGAGTACCACATGGAGTTTGTGAGATTGTCTATGTATGCTCCTCAGTTAGTGTCAACCATGGATGCTCGAGTTTGGCGATTCGTTCAGGGCCTTAGTCCTTCGGCGGTGAATGAGGCTGCTACAGCGGCCTTACACTCGAATATGAATTATGGAAAGATTGTGGGATTCGCTCAGGCCACAGAGGCTAGAAAGATGAAGATACGGGCGGAAAGGGAGAGTAGCAGCAGGACCCGATCAATAGGTCACTTAGGGAGACCAGTTAAGGGGAGAGGGCCATCAGGGCCGTCCCAGTCATATGCTCGGTCCTCAGCAAGCACACCGCAATCTGTGCACAGTTATCAGCAGAGCAGTCACTTGAGATCGAGTTCAGACAGTAGGAGACCCCATCAGTCCGGTCGTCCAAGAGGGAGATCACAGCAGCAGGGGAGGGCTACATGCCCCAAGTGTGGGAGATTCCATACAGAGACTTGTTATTTGGATATCCCGGTGTGTTTTAGATGCCGTGTGAGAGGTCAAATCTAGCGGTACTGTCGTGGGCCCAGTCAGGGCATGGGTAGGGGATTTGCTCTGTCATCCGGTTCTTCAGCTTCCACATCATCTGTGCGTCCTCCAGCCCCAGCAGGGCATGGTGCAGTTAGGGGTGGAGCTCGTGGTAGAGGTGGACCCAACACGTTCTATGCTTTGAGTGCTCGCCGGAGTGCAGAGGCTTCTCCAGATGTGGTTACAGGTATCTTGTCTGTTCAGGCCATTGATTGTTATGCTCTTATTGATCCCGGGTCCTCTTTGTCTTATGTCAGCCCATTCATTGCTTCAAGCTTTGGGATAGAACCCGAACAGCTTCATGAGCCGTTCTCTGTATTCGACTCCCAGTTCGGTGAGTT